>NC_048413.1:1012410-1056240 GCF_013103735.1 Etheostoma cragini | reverse complement strand
GCTATTATATTGACCATGCCCCTGTCAATTACAGAGTCTATTACACAGGATGAGCAGCATGCATGTCATGACTGTTGGGTCTGTTGCTTTTCTATGACTCTACAACACTTATTAGTGAATTATTTGCCACGAAGAAATATCACTTCTACCAAAAATATGATTTAAGAGCTTAGTGATGTTGGACTGCTATTATTTTGAACAAAACTGCACATGTAGCAAAATTCATTCTTCACTTTAATCCAATCAGCACTTACAGCGCCCGGGGACCACCTCCAGATCTGAGCCTGTGCCTTGATCAAGGGCACTGACCGGAGAACCTCATCTACATGTTTTTAAAGGTGGGGGAAACCGGAACACCCAGAGGAAAACCCACGCAGACATGGGCCTGGGGAGAGCATGCAAACTCCACACAGAAAGGCCCGGGACGCCCTGGGATTGGAACCCGGAACCTTCTTGCTGTGCTGTCCACTGGGCCAACATGCTGCTGAACAGTCCAAAACCAACGAAGCATCCATCTCACAATATGTTCTGACTCCCTCAGTCTGTCTGTGGAACATTGCATACTGAAGACATTGATCCAGGAAATAATGCTTTTGTTGGAACTATTTTCAGCAGCGGATTAACATCTTTGCTGATATCGTATAACAGCAAACTCCCTTGGTATTTAAAAAAACAATCAATCAAGATTTATCTTTTAAATCTGGCTTTCAATGAGGGGTAATCCCACTTTTTCAGATAATACAGTTTTTATTTTTAAATTTAATTTTTGATTGTTAGTAATGTTGACTATACACTGGGTAGTTGATTAAATGTACATACATTCCACCACTTTGTTTTATTGTTCTAATTTATTTTATGGTATTGTAATCAAACATAGTACTTGTTTATTTCTATTTTGAAATACTGTTTTAAGTTCTAAAACACTTTAGGGTGCGTATTTGCGTTAAAGGTGCAGCACAAAACACTAGTCGTAAACTCGTACACACCTACGAGGTTTCCCTCGGTCACGGCGATCTGATTAGACGACGTGGCCTCCCGCTGGTCCAGACCAGCTAGTGCTGCATGCATTAAGCTATGTTTTTCAGCTCAGACTGAAGACACACCAATGAACTACGGAGACTGTATTAGCTTTATTAGAAGTGTAGGAATCACAGCAACAGCCCATCATGTTCCCAATACATTCACTAGTAGGACAGCTCTGTCTCAGCAGACAAACAGCCGTGTTTGGGTTGACATAAGTTAAATGCAAGAAGGATAAAGGGTTTCACTTCATAACAAGTACATTAACCAAACTAATAAACATGTAAAGGGTTAAGTGTAATTCACACAGGTGTAGTATTGGGTTTTAAGTGTTTCCCACTGTAAACTGTATGATGCTATCGATGGAAACAAAGTGCTCCAACCACTTCAAAAAACAGTCAGGAGGTGTCCATGTTAAGATTAAAATATTGCATAGACTGTTTGTGTGTACAGTTTCATTTCAGAATTACTATCAAACAAATCTGTTATTATTATAAAATTGCATAGAAGACTGCTGAAGAGAGGCACCCTAATATGTGCAGTACCAGAGAGTTAGCACATGACTGTTTGTTCTAGATGCTCAGTGTCAGGGGCCCGGTGCTCTGAACGGCGTTCATGACGGAGTGGACCACTTCAGAGGTGGAGCCTTGGCCGCCCAGGTCCGCCGTGTGCAGCTGGAGGACAAAGGACATGACCAAACAACTTGAGCCAACATCTCAATTCATGAAACTTCATCATCAATATCATATAAAGCTTATTTAGCAATTTATTTATTTACCTGTGTGATAGTATGCATTTAAAAAACCCAAAGCAGAAGAGCTAATAGGAGGTGAGGGATTATGAAAGTACAAAGGATGTGTAGCGTGTGCCGTGGCGTACCCGAGTCTCCGAGACCGTGGAGAGGATGGCTCTGCGGATCATGCTGGCGTACGCGTGGAGCCGCAGGTGATCCAGCAGCAGGCAGGAGGCCAGCAGCATGGCCGTGGGGTTGGCTGTGTTTTGGTTAGCAATGCTCTTCCCGGTGTTCCTGGTGCCCTGCACGTAGAAGAGCATGTTGACCGTCAGAAATAAGGAACGTGTAGGGATGTAGCAGCTCTGACATCTGATTATTTACAATGGTGCTGCAGTGCTAAAATACTTGTTCATAAAATACTTTTGTACTAATTTAAGTTTGCACAGAGACAGAGCAATGGCTAAAGTAAAAGTAAAGGAAATAATTATTATTGACATATTTATGGAATTTTGTCTTTTTTATAATACCTCTAAATCTATGTAATGGAGCAAAACATCATAAATAATTAAAGTGCCCATGTTATGAAAAACAGTTTCTTTTTGTCTCTGGTGCTTCCACACAGATACAAAAAAAAAATCTGCTCTGCTTTCTACGTGACTAGTCGAGATGAAGGGGCTAACCCATAGCAAATGCTAGTGCTAGCATGCTAGCTCGTTCTAAATGGCAAAACACTGCTCCAAAAGCCACTAGTGGACCGTAATCTCCTGAAGAACTACTTCCTGTCCCTGTTCTGAGAGAGTTATCTAGCTGATGGGATCTTACCGAGCTACTGAGCATGTGCAGCTCCCAACAAAGATAGGATAGAAGTGAGATGTCTCACTCCGTAGCTAAAACAGAGACCTAAACACAGAGGGTGTAAAGAGGAGCTGCAGCAATGTGCAGTTCAACTAAAATATGGTCTTTTTAGAAAATCAAACCGTGTAAACCTATTCTGGTACAACCTCAAAATACAATTGTGAACCTGAAAAGGAGAATAATATGGGCACTTGAACTTGCACTTATCAAGATTTATATACAAGCAACGGGTGAAATGACAACATGTAATGTTAAAGGTTGTCGTGCATAGAGACAAAACCACACCTTCCACTATTGAGATTATTTTGTCTTTAAGATCAAGATCAAGGGCTTCAACTTTTCTGTTACACCCAGCTCTGATAAACCCACTGTCATTCATAATTACAGACACAGTTAATATAGTGGAACAGCACACGAAGAGCCGAATATTTCCCTCAGGAGTTGGTGGAGAGCAAAAGTAGAACTTAAAGAAGAGTGAATACCGGACTAAAAGCTACCAGTTGGACAGAAAAACAAATCAAAACTAGAAGGGCACTCAGAGCGCACACAAGGTTAATGCAGGGGGAATTTGATCAATTCAGGATCTAATTGGTCTGATTATTCCGACACCACATGAAAGCAGCACAAATGCCCCATCTTACAATGTTAACAAAAGTGAAAAAAAGAAATGGTGTATTCCCACCCGGGATTTGGATCTCTTTCAAAATGTAATGACTTCTTCCTCGGACCATGCTACGCCCTCCCGCCAAGTTCCAGGACAATCAGACCAGTAGTTTTTCTGTAATTCTGCCGAGACACCAATAAACCAACCCACAACAAACAGACAAACTAATAACTCTCCGTTTCTGCTGTTTGCTAAGACGTCTCCGTATCACCTCTCTAAAGGGATAGTCTCTCAGTGCTTTGTTTACAGCTTGGAGCCAAAACTGAATGCACAATTAAGAGACCTTTTTTGTACGGTCTCTGTGCCTTTCCTCCTTGTTTGAGGTGTCCTCTCACCGTCTCAAACACGGCGTAGTCCTCACCATAGTTGGCTCCGGGCACCAGACCCGGTCCACCAACCAGCCCGGCACACACGTTGCTCACTACGTTGCCGTACAGGTTGGGCATGACCATCACATCGAACTGCTGGGGCCTGGAGACCAGCTAGCACACAGATACACAGTGGGGGGGGGAGATATTCACATCCTTTAATTAAGTAAAAGTACTAATACCACACTGTGACCATGCTCTGTTACAAGTAAAGGTCCTGCATTGGAAATGTTACTTAAGTTAAATCACTTAAACAGTTGTGTGTTTGTCTAATCATTTCAGTTGGACCTAAATAAAATATACTTATATAAAATATACGTCAGATTTTATAAACTACATGTGTTTCATGGGAGAAAAATGTTAATTCATAAAGTAACTAAAGCTGTCAGATGAATATTAGGATAAAAAGTACAATATTTCTCTCTGACATGTAGCAGAGGCATGAAAAGAAAAGATAAGTAAAGTAAAAGTACCTCAAAATTACTTGAGTAAATGTACTTAGTTACATGCCAATACTGCGAATCCAAAAAGATAATCTCAGAACCTGTTTAAGAAGTTTATTTCTCCATTTAGAAATAAGGGGACCAGCAGCTCAGAAGTGCCATTAATGTCTCTTCCGACTGTAGGAACTCCTTGTATTTTAAATATTGAATCCCCCCTGTTAACCTCCAGCCATAACCATCTGATTTATTATATCGAGAGACATGTGAATGGTTGGTGATGACATAAACACCACGGCAGCGTGCAGACACGCCCTGGCTACCTGCATGGTGGTGTTGTCCACAATCATGCTGTCGAAGGTGATCTCAGGGTAACCGCTGGCAACCTCCTTACAGCACTCCAGGAAGAGGCCGTCACCCAGCTTCCTGCACACACACACACACACACACACACACATTCATTCAGATGTTTCATGTGTTTGATAGGGAAGGATGAATAAATACAGGTGGGTCGGGGCCTCTGAGCCGGCAGAAACGGACATGATGTTAGCTTTGTGTACAGCCGTGACCCGTCCACGTCCTTTGGCCCTCGCCGTTCTGAACGCGTAGTCAGCGATGCGTAGAGATTTGGTCTTGGTGATGATCTTCAGACATTCCACAACGCCCGGTACATTCTGCAGAAACAGGAGGAGAGAAAGAAGAAAGTTACACGGAGGTTGGCTTTCTTATGACGTCTGGGTTTCACTACCAAGGAGATTGTGATAGCCAAGGTTCTAATAGTTCATACTTTTCAATTAGTTTGTAATTCATTTTAGTTTTGACTTTTGGATTTAATTTTAGTTTAGTTTAAGATTTTAGAGTGGCTTTGCTAGTTTTAGTTTAGTTTCAGTTTTTCAGAAAGATTTAGTTTTCAGTTTTTAGTTAGTTCATAGTGTCTCCTTTTTTTAAGTAGTGAAATATAGATTAAAAAAAACTAAACTGAAATGATTCACTTTTGCTTATTGTCTTTTAATTTAGTTTCAGTTTACTATTTAGTTTACTAATATTTCCCCCTGTTTTTTTTTTTTTTGGGGGGGGGGGGTTTAGTTTCTGCTGTGGACTCACACACCTCGTGCTCCAGGCTGCTGTACTCCCCCTCGGTGTTCTCCCTGATGATCATGATGTCGATGTTTCTGTGGCGGGTCCTCACTCCTGGGAGGGACTGGCAGTGCATCACATTGGCGTACAGATCCAGAGTGGTGCTGCAGAGAGGAGGAGGTGAAGAAAAGAGAAGGGTGAGATGGAGAGAGAGAATATAAATGGAGGTGGATGGAAGATGAGAACAAACAACGCTACAAACGCTATCGTTGTCCTTTTACACAGAGATCCTAAACAGGGGGTCCGCGACATTAATACACATAGTCTAGCTAGCTGTCTGGATTTACCCTGCAGAGATCTGAGGACCAGGTAACCAGAGTCCTCAGATTGTCATGTCGTTACTGAGTCATGGTATATTACAGATCTAGACTACTATGGCAGCCATCACAGATACATTTTGGCTTAAGGATTCATTGTGCCTTCCACATGTATGTTTAATATTTAAACATGGTGTATGAATAACACATGAGCATCCATTCATTTTCATCCATCTGGCCCCGTATAAAAAGTAACTCAGTTTTATACAATACATGAAGTAGGGGTCCCTGCTCTGTCTCTCTTTCAGCTGAAGACCCCTGCTTTAACACAGCAGTGTTGAAAGGGGTGAACGATGAAAAGCTTACCGGAGCAGGTTGTTTCTGGACTTGTAGGAGGGGGGCAGGTTGTGGTTGGTCTCGATGTTACCTGGATAAACAAACCAAAGTTACACCTGAAGAAGGACCCAACTAGACGAAGCACAATGTCTGGGCTTCCTTTTGAGTTACACTCTTCGCTTTCTAAAAGCTGAAATCCTTGACAGTTTTAGCCTTTTGAAACTGTTTTAGAGTAGCGATACAGCTGTGAGAACATTGTACAGGCCGCAGTTTGTGGAACATTATGATTATTTTATGATTTTTACACACACACACACACACACACACACACACACACACCTTTTAGTGCAACTCCATTGCGTCTTATAGCCATGATGGCATTATTGATGTCTTCTTCTGAGTCCTTGGACGAGTCCACGTTGACAACCTCAAAGTCCACTGGCACACAGCAGAACCTGGTAATAAAGAACAGATGGAGATCAGCTGAGGCATTTCCTGACAGTTTAAACTGGTTACTAGGGCTAGACGATTCATCAAAAAGAAGTTTATTTCCATAACATTCAACTTCCAGGATTGCTTTGGTGCCGCTAGAAATTCAGCTGGATGCCCGGCTCTTTTTGGCCAGATGTCCATCACCTTCCTCTTTCTTTGTGTTGTTGTTCTAACCTCTGGTGGATTCATGAGGACTATGGTTACCTGGTCCTCAGGTCTCTGCAGGGTAAATCCAGACAGCTAGCTAGACTATCTGTCCAATCTGAGGACTATGGTTACCTGGTCCTCATAAATTTTGGTAAAATGGTAAATTCGGTTTGAACCAGTTACACACTACTGTTGCTAACCTAAACACTATTAGAAGTTCTACTTCTCAGTGATTAGAGTACTGTAAATGAAGTACACACAGAGAGTGCAAATATACAATACCAATCAGTCAACATGTCAACATGGAGAATGTCCCAGTTTTCATGCTACTACAGCAGTGTGCATAACACTGTTAGCTCAGCAAACAACAGACAAACACAAAATACTGTATCCAGTACAAGTTACAATTACAATAAAAAAAATTAAAAAGAGAGCTAAAAAAAATACAGTACAGATAATACTAGCTATTATTATTATTACTACTACTAACTACTAACTACTAATTATACTATGTATAATGCTTAAACCTGACTGGTGTGTCTACAATTAAGCAATTGTGTGCTTACGCACCTGTAATTGTGTGCTTACAGAGACACACACACACACACGCACGCACGCACGCACGCACGCGCACACACACACACACACACACACACACACACACACACACACACACACACACACACACACACACACACACACACAGCAGGCCCAGTAGGAGGAAGACACAGTAAAGTGTCATTAAAACATTGTAAACGGGTCCCACAGAGCTGAACACCATCCAAGGGTCACGCTGGGTCATGCGGTTCCTCTCGTCACTCCACAAACATACAAAAGACATAGCAACTTTTATCTCAATTCATCTCAATTTTTTTACAAAGACTCTTGCAAAATCAGGCATTTTGGGCCTCAACAATCTCAAAAAGACTGTGTTTCAGAGACTGGCTCACAGGTGTGGTCATGTGACAGTCAGAGCTTTGGAACTGCAAGGAAGTGACATCATGATATACTTCTGTGTCTAATGTATACAGGTGTGTTTAGTGTTTTGCAGAAAGTGTGAGGCGGATGTTGTGCTTATAGCAAGCAAAACCAAAATATGAGAACCTCTAACCCACGTCATTTTTCCATGTCAGTCATCCATTTAAAAAGAATCGGATAATTCTTTTCCCACTGTGGATTCATATCAGACACCATAAAGACTAATTCATATTAGAAAAGGGTAACGCCTGATTCCTGGGTGAAAGTCTTGTACTTGACATGGCAATATTTAAAATCATTTATTTTGTTTGCAAAACATACACACTATACATTATACTTCACTAGGAAACTTGTTTTTTTGCAATACAACTAAAATGGGTCTTATTTTTTTCACAAGAAGAAAATAACAAAATATCAATAAGTAATTTATTAATCATAATCAAGGTTAAATGTGTTATTAAGATTAACGCTAATTTGAACATTGTGTGTGTGTGTGTGTGTGTGTGTGAGAATTCTCACCGGAATAGTTCCCACACGTGCTTGGCCAGCTCAGGTCCGATGCCATCTCCGGGGATCAGGGTCACGGTGTGTCTGCCTCCGTACAGGGCCGGTGGAGGCTGTAACGCACGCTCAAACACACACAGAAAGTTAAAGTGGTCCCCACACAGCGCAGCAGATACGTCCTCACAACACCACTGACAGGACGCTAAGCTACTGGAAAGACACAGCATTTGAAACCGTAGGCTCTTCTAATGAGTTCCAAGACTAATGCTACACATCTGTGTGTGTGTGTCGTAAGCAGCCATACTCACGATGGTCTGGTGGGGGTGGGTGGAGGAGGGAGGGATTCGGAGCAGAGGAGAGAAAACAGGGAGGTTATTTGGACAGAAAGGAGAGGGAAGACACACGGTGACCAGCAGCTTCCTGGTGACATCACAAGCACATGGATGAGACAAAACAAGGTTGGTGCTCCTGTGGACATGCAGTAAAGACATGCTCACATGGAATTCATATTGTAAAATACTGAGAAAGCATCAGAATGCTCAACCCACACACAAATGCACATAGTCCATTTTCCTTTTTAAACGAGCCGTCAGGACATCCTGTACGGTTGTGATGTCACAACTATTCTACAAATAGATAGCAAATGCCGTTGCAGTGCTGTTACAGTCCTTCCCCGGCTGCAATGACGGTGCAGAGATGCTGAGAACACTGAAACGGAAGCCCCAGAAACACCGACCAATCACAGCATCCTGGGCTTTTTCAGCAGGGGGTCTTAAAGACACAGGCACTAAAACGGAGCGTTTCAGGCAGAGGGCTACTCCAGGTATTTTCAGACAGACAGTTAGCCTGACAAACCTGGGAACTCCCCACTGGCAGGGCTCAAACCGAGGGGCGGGATAAACGGTTGTCCTTTAAATTCCCTCTGCAACAGGACAACGCTACAACCAATCAGAGCAACACTGGTTTAAACTTTTGCCATATCTGGTCGGCAAAACTCTGAACACATCTTCCTTTTTTAAGAATGACTTCAGAGCTTAACAGACCAGAGTCGCGCCCAAAGCCGATTCTGTAGACCGCCATTCCCCAGCCGCAGGGAATTAACGCGGAAACGTCGCAACTCTGCCGTCCTTATGTTAAGCCCGCCCACAGACTCTATACACGATGGGATTGGCCTGACTAGAGTTTTTCCAGCTTTATTTTGTATCCAGAACAACTTACAGTGTAAGTGGACTTGTGTCTCTGATGACATGTGGCCGCACTGGAAACCTGTAAATACAGAGAATAGGAGGTTATTTGCAGAAAAGATTTATGAATTAAGATCAAATGATAAATTACAAGTCTACATGTTAAATGTACACAATGTCCTGGAATTAATTTGTTTAGTTATTCTTTTTAGAGTTGATGAGATTTTATTATCCCCACAGTCTGGAACAAAAGGTTTTGTCTGTCCACGCGAGGTGTAGGACACCAACCAACAACTATTTTCATCGTGAAATACTATTATTTTCTTACTGATTTAAATTAATTGTTTGGTCTATAAAATGTCAAACATTTGTGTAATTCACTTCCACGTTTCCGGGTTCATCTCATATTGTACAAAAACAGGCCAAACCCAAAGAAATACAGTTTACAGTCATAGAAAACTAAGAAAACCAGCAAATATTTAAATTTAAAGTGCTGGATCCATGTGTTATGTTTTGGATCTTTTTGTTCCATGAAATTAGTTTATTAAAATTATGAATCGATTATCAAAGCTGCGGCCGATACATTATAAACTCAACAACCTACATTTGAGCTCAAAGTGAGTTTATATTTACATACAGTATTTACTGTCTATATACATATATCTACTGCTAACTGTTTATGTTTACTGCAAAGTACTTATGTCACTATTGTTGTGGTGTGTGCATCTTATTTTTACGTTTACGTGTTATACTACTTTAACAATGTGTACGGCTTGTACTTGTATTTTTCACTTTTATTTGCTGTATTAGTCTATGTGCCTCTGCAAATTGCCCCACAGGATAAATAAAGTGTTTTGGGTTAACTGACTACCCATAGTATTTTATTTGTTTATTATTCTCTGCATTTTACTGCTTTTTTCACTTCTGGTTAGATGCTAAACTGCGTTTTGTCGTCTCAATACTTTTAAACTGTAAGCAACAAAAATAAAGTTGAATCTAGTCATAGGAATTTATTGGTTACATGCAACAAGTGTTGCAAATTTGCTCAGGTTGTTATTATTTCTGCTTTATGACATGAAATGGATCCTGTGAATATGCAGTTTATCTGCTCCTGTAAAAAGCTAAGTCAAACTTCTTACCAACACCTTATACATTGCATGTATTTTCATCTTTTGTTATATAATTTGAATCACACTTTTCTACACAGTCCTTTTAAGTTGGGAGGAACAGTTAACTGGCCACTAGCGAGAGGCGGAATATGACTTAAGTTCAATTTTGAGGTACTTGAACTTTACTTGAGAATATTCTTTATTGTATACTATACTCTGCTATTGTATGCTACTTTATTAATTTTACTCTACTACATTTATTCTGTAGACATATTCAAAATCATCAAATCATAAATGAAGTATTTTTTATAAATGAAGCCACCCAGCAGTATGAACTTTTACAAGTAGAAACATTAGTGATGTTGACTGTGATTAGTGATGCATCACTATAACCAGTGATATAATATGTATTATTCTGAAATTGGCCATTCTGAACACAAGTTTTAGCACTTATGCACATAAAGTAGGCTACTTTTACTTTAGTAACACTCTGTAAATACACTGTGGTATTGCTGCTTTTACTTAAGTACCGTAAATGATGAATACTACCTCCACCACTGCCATTAGTTGACAGTGTACTTGTATTACAGTTTAAATAATTTACGACCCCGCAGGGACTGGAGCAGTTTAAGGATGTATTTACAGCCTGATCACGCTTGGGAGAAAAAAGAAGAATGCTTCATAAGTAGCAATGCATTTTCTCTGCAGGGATTTATATTTGACAACAAGTTGACAAAGTGGTGCTGAAAGGACAGCGACATTACCCAAGCTAGCTTTTAATTAGCCAACTAACCACCCACCCACCCATTAATCAGCTTAGCTTCCCTCCCACGCACACAGCTGTTCCAACAGACTAACTAGTAGCGTTAAAGCACTTAATATGTTTTAAAGAGTCTTTTTTATCTGCTGGTGAACCCAGAGGCTGCTCCTACCCTGGTTAACCGGTTGTTGAACACGAGCTTCAGGGCTCCGGAGAAGGACCGGGCCGTCATGTTCGCTTCACTTGCTGCGGAGTGATGGACGAAAGGGGGGCGTGCGGCGCGCTCACAGTTAATCTCTCTCTCTCTCCCTCTCTCTCTCTCTCTAACCGGCAACACACCAAAAACACAAATTGTAATAACACTTTCACCGACAGTATGATAAAAACATCCGTTAGCTACAAGACTCACGCTCAGTGGTTTCTGTGACATATATGAACTACTTTAAAAGTGCTGTTTAAAAAAAGAAAAATACACAGAGCTACCTTAAGGGTCGTAGTAGCCCACCAAGTGGAAAAGTCAGCGAACCGACGGTCCACCTGTGTGGAACAAATAAACCAGCCGTTGTCGTTGAATAGTTGGTGTGGACTATATTTTTTATAGGTGTCACTATAGTTCTTGTTCTCTTTTTTTATCAGATAATACAGAGACATTGACACGAGCGCATGCAAAGTTGAAGCAAGTCCTTCTAGCTTGCTAGGTGTCACCATGGTAACACATAGCCTCGAGGGCCCGATGGCCTAGTTTGTTCCCCCATTTTTTTTTTTCTCGTGGCACTTTTTTTCCCTCCGAGAGCAGTGAGTTCAACCACCGGGAGGCGACACACACACACACACACACACAAAGATTTAACATGAACGGGACAGTCAGCGCCATTCTACCTGTTACATGACTTGTTCATTTTTTAATGCACTAAGAACGGCTAGCTAATTCATTGATTTTAAATTAACTGTTTTTAATTTCTTATATGTTCACTGCTGACGTATTTCTTACGTGCTTCAGTAGCATCCAAAGTGCCCTGCTATAACAGCAACTAGCTAGCGTTATATTGTGAACATTAAAGTTATTAATATTTAAGAGGAGATATTAATAGCACCAGACAGGTAACTGACAGATAACAGGGTTTGTACTTGAATCACTTCAGGGACACTTGGAGAAATTTCTACTCCAGTTTTTTTATCCCCCATCCAAACCGTTGACATTCTCATTCTGGTAGTTGTAGTTTCGTTCTGTTTCCAACCACATCTGTTCAAGTCGGACGTGATACATATAGTAGACTACTTTTCCCAGCGTTCTCCGCGACAGCGCCTCCTCCCTCCACTCCCTCCGCCTTCCCTCCCACTCAACTGGGCCGCGAGGAAGTCGCAAGATGGCTGATGTCGCTTGGAAGTAATGTTCCCCTCTGCAACATGAAGCCGTGAGTGTGGAAGAAAGCGAGGGAGGCACCATCGGGCTTTTGTTTTTATTTTATTTTAGTTACTTTTCTTTTATTTCGTCAAACATCCATCTCATTCCGCGTCGTGTCCGCCCCGGACTTGTCTTCGGGAGTTGACGCGTCAAATCACGCCGGGGACCCTGCCAGCAGCTAACAGCTAGCCACACAGCTAGCAAACGTTAGTAACGTTACAGCTAGCCAGTCTGCCAGGCACATAGCTTGTTAGTTTGTTCTAAATAATATTCTGACACATGCGAGCCAACAAGCTACCGATACAAATATGCTAAAATTTGCCTGAGGTAGTGCAGAATAATTGTCAAATATTTTAGTTGTCAGATAAAAAAAAAGAAGATTTTGCAAGCTGCTCGGTTTAACATCATGTCCGCGAACTGGCCATCTAGCCTGTGGTGTGCTAACTAATGCGCAGTATTGCATCTGTTTCATGTGCACAAACCAGCAGGATAATTATTTTATTGGCATTTTCAGTAATATCCACCACCTTGCTGCATTTCCGTTATTTGATGCCAACTACATTTTTGAAGCTGGTTATGTTAAAGCCAAATTATGGGAGCAGAATATGTGTTGAACTTTTTCTGGTTGTAGGTAGCTACACTGGCCTTGCTGGAATCTCACCAAAAATCCACAGGGATGGACACTAAACTGAGAACCCACGACCAAAACTGAGAAATTGGCATTTCGATATCTCGGAAGAAGTAACGATAAGTGACACCCGTGTACAGCGGTGTATGGTGATTCATTTCACTAGTCTGGGTGAAAGATTCGTTGTTCTGCAGGGTAACTAAACTACAGTTAGTCACTACATCGGAGACCAGTTAGCTTGCCTAAAGTGCATAGCTAGCTACGGTCTCGCCCCACACCACATTTCAAACACGGCGTACAGAACGTATTCAGAGCCTGCTCCCGGCCAGACACACCGGTTTAACAACACAGTCATGGGAGTGCAGGGTTTTCAAGAGTATTTAGAGAAGCGGTGTCCCGGGGCCGCAGTCCCAGTGGACCTCCTGAAGCTTGCTCGTACCGCGGCCCGCCAGCCCCCTCACCACCATCACCCACACCACCACCCACATCAACCAGGGCCCATGCCTCCCCCGCCCCCGCCTGCCAGGATCCTAATCGACGCTGACTCCGGCCTGCAGCGCCTCTACGGCGGCTACCAGACGGATTGGGTGTGCGGGGGCGAGTGGAACGCCATGCTGGGCTACCTGGCTGCCCTGTCACAGGCCTGTCTGTACCAGGGTGGCCTGGAGCTGGTCGTGGTTTTCAATGGCACATTGGGGAAGGAGCGCTGGCCAGAGTGGGCGCGGCGAGCTCAGGGCCAGCGACAGACGGCGCAGCTGATAGTCAACCACGTCGGCAGCAAGGCCACCCCGCCTCCCCGGGCATGGTTCCTGCCCCCGGCCTGCCTCAGCCACTGTGTCCGCCTCGCCATGTTCCGCTTCCGAGTGCGGGTGAGCAATGTTTGATCATGGTTGTGTGCAGTTTTTATTGTGTTTATGTGGCGTGCTGTTCACTTAACACTTGCCCTTTCTTGTTGCACGCCCATTTAGCAGCTTACATCATCCAGGGCCGTTTTAACTCCTTCCAGTTGGGTAACAAGTGTAACTACCAACCCTAACCACTGAAATGAGTCAATCTGGATAAGTGTTTTAATATTATACATACACACATACATACAGACCCAATCTGTCAAGCGGGCTGTCTTGCACTGGCTGTTTTTAGCCAGCAGAGCATATGTTCTGTCCCTGATGCCTGTAGCTGGCCTGCTCTGCTCTAATGGATGCATTGGTGTTAGCTCTACTGGGAGGAGAAATGTATTCTGGACATCACGCAGCGACTACTGGTTAAAACAGTCCATGAATTAGACCAACATGTTTTGTACAACATAACCTAGACTAGCCTATATATTGCATAACATGAACTCATTGAACCTTTCATACCTTGCTGAATTACTGCTGAGTGGATAGAGTATTTATAGATCCCCATTGTGTGTACAATGGTACATTTGTAAAAACTTATTTTGTGCATTTCAGTTTGTTGGTGATTGAGAACATGAAAATAGAAAATATGTTTCATGTATCTGACCTGTTAGTAATAGTAATTGCCCTTATATGAAATAAAGAAAGTGGGTGTACTGTACCTGCCTTACTCTATTATGGGGCAAAGAATATCTTGCATGTGTTTGAAGAAGGAAATTGGTCTCATAATGCGTCAAGGCCGTTGATTGACTCTCATGGTTCCCTCCTGTCAACTTTACCTGGCGGTCTCTTTTTGTTTCTGATCTACCTTCCCATCTGCTTGCGTGCAAACCACAATGCCATAGTGTATCATGAGAGAATAAAGAATAGAACAATCCCACCCAAATTACAGTACAACACATTCTTGTGTGTGTGTGTGTCATCATTACGCACAGTTTCAATGTGTAGTTTATTCCTCCCTGTATTCTGTGAAACAGTAGTATTTCTGCTGCTTCATGTATTTCACTTCTGCTTGAATTACACGGTTACTGATGTCATTGCTGTTCCTCTCCATGCTGCTTTGGTGCCCTACTCAACTTTACATGTGCAGCTTGCAGTCTGTCCATTTGTAACCATTGCATAAACATTATTCTGGTTTGTTTACATAAATTATTAGTTATACTTTTATTATTGGTGAGTGGCACACAAATATTAATCAATTTGAACAAGTCTGACTCCTTATGCCTGTTTCTTCAAAATCAGTCTTGCCATCACTGCCACATGCTGCACTCATTTTAAAGACACAGATTTGATCTCCATGCTCATTAAATAGATTTTTGATGAAGTAACTGAGGGTAATGATTTAGTGTTGATTAACTCAGATGTCCTTAAACAAGATTTACATACCAATTTTGGCATACTTGTGAAGCCCTCCTGCTCCTCTTCTTTGGCATAACCAGGCATCTCACCCACCAATTGGGATCCGCATGAGTGGGCTGTGAATCAATTAGGTTGCCGTAGGTCCAGGTATCTGCACCACCCCCGGTGATTCGGAACAAATGGTACAGCTCAAATTTCCCCTAGATGTATTTTTGCGAGGCCTGAGGAGCTTTAGTATTTTGTTGGTATACAGAGTGGCAGCACCACAGACGGTCTGGAACCTCTATTCTCCTCATACATTGAGTATGTAGCTGCAAAGATGAATCGATTACTTGTCAACTATTCATTTAATCAGCAGCTATTTTGATAAGATAAGAAAAAAATAACTTTCAACTTGTCAAATGTATTTTCTAGTTTTTTCACTCCTCTATGACAGTAAACTAAATATCTTTGAGTTGTGCACAAAAGGAGACATTTGAGGACGCCATCTTGGGGTTAGGGATACACCAATTGAAATGTTTAACCATTATCTGATATCTTATAGAACAAACAATTAATTCAAAAAACAATTGACAGCTTAATCGACTATGAAAGTAATCGTTGCAGCCCTAGTCGTTTGGTCTATAAAACATCAGAAAATAGTCAGTAATTCCCCTCAGTCTAAGGTGACTTGGTGATATAACTTGTTTTGTCCAACTAACAGTCCAAAATGCAACAGTGTTAAGTTGAGAGAGAAGCTGGAACTGGGTTAAGTTTGGAAAAACTAAAACACATTTATAATTGGCTGCAGATTCACATCAGTCATTCTAAAGCTCTAAACTACTCTGCTGCTTTTACTCTAGATATGACAACTAAATCTAACACATGGCAAACCAGCATAGCAGGATGTTATTCATTTCCAGCTCCGTTTAGAGTTTGTTTTTATGACACAGCAGGTTTGAGTTTGTCCCCTCTGCATCTACAGGTTGTACAGACTTTGGAGGACCACCACCAGGAAGTGCTGTCTCTCTACAGGGACTTTGGATTCGCTGGCCTCATTGCTCAGGATTCTGAGTTTGCCCTCTGCAACGTGCCCGCCTACTTCTCGTCACATGCGCTCAAACTGAGCTGGAACGGCAAGAACCTGACCACACACCAGTACCTGCTGTCTGAGGCTGCCAGGCAGCTCGGGCTGAAGACACAGCACCTGCCCTGCTTTGCTGCTCTGCTAGGTTAGGAGCGCCACACTTTGCATACACTTTAAATGCACACAAGCAGACATTTAGCCATCATTTCTTTCCCTGAAACACACAACCCACTTGTAAATTGTATTTTTGGCACCCCTATTTGTATGTCTTCCTCGTTCAAGCAAACATTTGAAAGAGTTTCTGTCTCGCAGGAAATCATATTCTGCCTGATGAGGACCTGGCTGCCTTCCACTGGAGTCTGCTGGGACCAGAACACCCGCTAGCTTCTCTTAAGGTGCCATATTATTTCTAAATCCAAAGTCCTGTGCAAACCACAGCTTAAACTGCAAGAATAATGGCTCTAACAATCATGTAATACTGTAAGTAGTCAAATAATGACTTGAGCCTTGATTTACCTCAAATATAAACTGAACCAGAACTTGACTTGAGACTTAATAAGCATATTATCATTTTCAGAGAAAAGAGTGTTTTCTAGTCTCCCATTTAATTTGCTGGTCTTTCACAATAAAATCCTTTCAGTTAATAAGGGACATAATGCTTTGTCATCTTTTATTGGGGAAAAATGCAGGAAATGTTGACTTTTATTAATGACATCTTAAAATCATTACATTGATAGAAATGAAAAGGAGTGAATGATTGAAAGAAAATGTTTTTTAGTTATCAGGAGAAAAAAGGACTAGACATCGCACAGCATCATAAAATTGTCAGATATTTTTGTCATCTATTAACATCTTATTAATAAATACCTACACTTCATCTGCAATCATGGAACTTCTGTAAAGTATATAAACGTTGCATCTAACGTCTATTCTCTATTGTTAGACTATTTAATGTTTGCTTTAGATCAATTTTTATGCGCTCTACCTCAGTTTTAGTTCTTGTCACGCGTTTGCAGCTTTATATGTGAAATGTTTGGACCGGGCAAAGCATTCCTTACCGCCACTTTGTCTTGTTGTTTTCTTGTATCTGGACACCTTGTGTTTTGCTTAGTAATGACACCAGTCTTATGTAAATTCTGCAATTTCACAGAACATGTCAATAACTTAAAAGCAAAATGATATTGGCAGTGCTGATCTCCATGAATATTACAATATTGAGCTATAATCCAGTCCTATAACATATAATGGGTAATGGTCTACAACAGGCAAATAGGCATTAGAGCTGACCAGTACATTGGACTATGGAACTTCTGGTCCAGCCTTTTTAACTGTGGTCTAACAAGTAGTACATTTTTTAATTTTTTTTAACTTTCTCAAATAAAATGATAGGTACCCCCACAGTTATCTTCATGCGGCTCTCTCACAGTGTTACTCCCCACCCAACCAGGTGTGTGTGGATTCCAACCTTTGTACTGTTGCTGTTTCAGGTGCGAGCCCACCAGTTGGTGCTGCCGCCCTGTGAGGTGGTGATCAAGGCCGTCTCAGACTACGTCTCCTCCATCAAAGACCTGGGGAACCTTGACGCCATTGCCAGAGATGTCTTCAAACAGTCACAGGTGGGTCAACACTGTCCCTTTGTCCTTCATAATCCCACAGTAGTTTTTATTGGGTTTCATTTGAGTTGATTGAAATAGGTTTTCCATGTTCCATTTCTGACCGGACTGTTTCTGGAGGTTTAATAGGTCATCACTGTTGTCATAAGACCCTGAGTCAGCATCTGCACTTCCTCACATATGCGTGCTAAACCATAGAATTGCACCACGCTTTATATAAATCTATGTGCTGAATAGGATTGTCTGGTTTTAATTCATCAGAAGAAGCTGAGTCAGTGTTGACAGTGTTTATTACAAATAAAAGACATTTATAAATGTGTAAATTTGTTCTCCAGTTATATTTGTGATTGAGCAAATAGGTTTGGAGTACAGCAGCATTTTATCAAATCCACATCAAATCTATATGCATTTGTGAGTGAAAATGAATAGGCAATTTTGAAAAGGGAATCTTTTAAGAACAGTCAGAAATTTAAAAATTAGTGGTTCCAGCTTCTTAAAAGTGAGTTTTTATTATTCCTTTCCTCGCAAATTTATGACTTCCCTTTATGGGTTTTGGGATGTCGGTTCCATAAAGTCGGTAATATTAATTCTACTTTATCATAATTCATCTACCTTGTTGCACATATGTAAAAACTGGTTGTTCTGGCCCCAGCATGTTGTCAAAGGACTGTACAGTTTTGTGATCAAAACGTTTTACAGTGGCTTGATGTTTGGTAGATAAATGTTTAGACAAAGGACTTGAGGCTCACCTTTGTCATGAGAAGGCTGCCTCTAGTATTATCTTTTTTTTTTCTTCTCCGTTACGTGAAGTATGTCTGCACTTGGAAATATTTGAGGCACACTGCCATATTAAATAGTCCAGTAAACGAATGGTTCTCTGAGTTACAGCAGGACGTCCTTATATTCCATTATCAGTTACAGGTGCCAGTATTTAGACCGATTTGTCAGACACTCTGTAAGTAACGGTATTGTCTGTGACCAAAGGTCTGAGATATCTTCTTCCTCGGTGCCGTAGAGCTCCATTGTTGTCCAGAAACTATTAAAACACATTGAGTCCCACTGTTGCTCGGGGTGACATGTTCCTTCATTATTATGAGCACACACACTACTGTGGATTTGAACTCAGTCCCGCATACACCGCAGAAGGATTCTGCTAGAAGTACTCACTAGAGCACCCCCAAATGTGTATTCATACCCCACTGAAAGTAGTCCCCAGCAATTACAACATTTAATCTTTTATCAGTAAAATGTGCAAAAAAACTAAGTGGCCAGGAAATTGTTTAGCCTAAAAAAATGTATTACACAGGTTTCAAAAAAGAATTTAAGTTGCCAATAGAAACACATGGGTTTTGGATGAGAGCCAGACCAACACATTGTTAGTTTAGGGATTTATTTCATAGGATTTGTTGATTATAAAAATAAATAAAAAAGCTTCTACCCAGGCGTACTAATCCTGTAGTTTAATGCGTTCACTTTCATATTAGGACTGACACCAACCCAAATATTGTCCGTCGGACAGTCCGGTGGTGTTTGTGATTCGAGTCTGTTCCGTTTGTTCCGTTCCGTCGTCAGTCAGAGGAGCCGTCGGCCTTCATTTGGACCGATTTGACATGTTAAATCAGAAGGTGGGCAGTCAGACTCATGACCAGTCTGATTGGTGAAATGCAAACCCCTGAAATGACGAATGGGATGAGCGTGACTAGAGCCTCTCAAAATCTGACAAATCTTTTTTTCTTTTTCTTTAAAGATTATTTTTGGGGCATTGGTTGGTGTGTCAGATATGTCAGATCTTTACGTTGTCTAAGCAAGTGATGAGACTATGTTGCCCTCCTGTAGCATGTTTTCTTTTATTACAATGTTTAAGTTACGTGATTCCTGCGGGAGTCCCAAAAAATGATCATCCTCTAGTGTCAGAGCCTTTAAAGCTGAGTCGCTTCATACTCGTGTTAATGCCAGGTCAGTTTGGAAAACACATGTTAACAAATCAACAATGACCCTACATTTCCAGTTCCATTACCAGTTTCCTTGAGGCCCTTGAGTTGGTATGAATGGGGAATAACACAGCAACAGATGTGTATTTCCCTCAGCTGGGCTTAACAACATTTACCCAGTCATCATCCCACTGTTAAATGCAGTCAACATAATGCTTTGTTTGCTTCCTTTCCAGTCTCGTATGGAGGACAAGGTGGAGCGATTCAAGAAAGCTGTGGAGTATTTCTCAGCCGCCTCCAAACCTCGCTCGCCCAACATGGGGCCCTCCTCTTTTATCTGTGAGTAGTAAACAAGTTTAGACAATACAACCAGTAGTCTAAACCATGATCTTATTATTTTTGGCTTACTAGTAAATAAGTATTTATTAGAAGAAAATGTTCATTTAAATCCTTTTTTTTTTTTTCCTGCTCAGTACCTGGGTTTGGATTTGGGGGACCAGCTGGTCACATGGGACCTATGCCGCCTGGAAAGAATCAGGTAGATCTCTTAGCTTGGTAATCCTTTGTCCTCTTTGATGTGTGTGTAATTTGTTCTCTGCTCTCTACATGAATTTACATGTAGCAGAGTGGATTAAGTTTGTTGCTCTCTGAAATCCCTTTGTGGCATGTGCTGAGGGAGGAGGAGGGAGCTTTACATCCCAAATCCCCCCCCCCCCATCCTTGATTAGATGCTTTTGGTTTGATCTGAAATAAATTAGGACAGAATCAGTTCCCCCCCTCTAATGACGTCGCCCCCTCCCTCCCCTCTGGTCCTTCTTTTCCTTCCTTTTCAATTAATTTTCCTTTCTTCTGTTCCTTCGTCCTCTCTGTCCAATCACAGTTCCCTCCTCCCCAGATTCCGGGGTTAAAGCCACCCTATCAAAATGCTCCGTATGGACCTGGCTCCAACCCTCTGTTCCCGAACCCGCCGCCACCGTCCCAAGACTGCAACGATTCGCTGACGAGCAAGATGGGCTTCTCTGATTGGTCGGCTCCATATGATTCCACTCAGGGGGGAAATCGATTACCCAATCATCACACTGCTACTCAGTCTGTTCCCTCTCCATCTCCTTCATTGTCATCAGATGGAGACGAACCCAACGACAGCAACGCAAAGTAAGACCCAGAGACCAGGAAGCCGTGTTTCACTATAAGGGTTTCAGCTCTCTAATTATATTGAGGGGAAAAAAGGATTTGAGCATTATATATATATATATTAATTTGAGGAACACATTGTTGAAAGGTGTTGTTTCATTTTCACACATTTAGCATAAACAGGAGATTGTCTGTGTCATACCGGTTCTCACTGACTGGAAATACTCTGTTCGTTTGGTTTAGGCAGTGGGGTGGCGTCAACATTTTCGTTCGACAAATCGTTCATTCTTCACCTTCCAGTTTGGCGCCAGCTACATGATAGAAACATCACCAACATCGGACATTACACAGACTTTGTACTCGCGAGCTGGCAGGGTAAAGTCTGTTTGATGTCTGATCCAACTGATGTAAATGGACTGTTCTTATATAGTGCCCTTCTAGTCTCAACAACTACTCAAATCACTTTTTACATAGTACAGGAACCATTCACACAAATTCATACACTGTGGCCGAGGCTGCCGTACAAGGTGCCACCTGCTCATCAGATAAACACTCACACACCGATGGCTTAGCATCAGGGGCAACACTGAGTTCAGTGTCTTTCCCAAGCCGATTGGCAGGCGACTTCTCTACCACTGAGCAACAGCCCGACATTTGCATTATTACATATAGCTTCTCCGGGGAATTTCTAGATAAGGGTCGCAGTGCGTGTGTGAAATGGGCTTGTTCTTCCAAATAAGCGTTTTTCCAAATTTTTAATGGGGATTCCTTGTTAAGTTACTACTACTTTTCTTAAGCTGCAATAGTAACTCTCTCTGTGGAAACTCAAATAGTATATAAACACATACACCATGGTGAATGCCAGGCCAGGATGATTAAACAATACCATAAACCTTCTTTCTCAGCCATTTGACAGACAAACCCTCTCGGTGGGAGGATCCTGCTGGAAGGGTGGGCTCGGCCTCCGGAGATGGTTCCCAAGGCAACGGGAGCGTGTCACACATTCCGTCACTGCTTTCTATGGCGACGCGGAGTCACATGGATATAACCACACCCCCTCTGCCTCAGGTGTGTGTCCATGAGAGAGAAATAAAATTCAAACCAAATAACAGAGTTTTAGGTTGTGTTGAAAAGTTGCGTTTTGTCACCATGGTCCTGTTTGTTTTTCTGCTCTGTTTCAGGTCAGCGCTGAGGTTCTTCGTGTAGCCGAGCACAGACACCGAAGAGGACTGATGTACCCCCAGATTTACCACATATTGACCAAGGTAAACCTTCTTCCACACTTAGATGTCATTCATGTTTCATTTGTGTGTGCATTTGTCTTAGCAAGTGTGTATTCTGTATCACTGTTTGATTTTATGTTAACCACTACTCTGTAGTACCGACGTGATTCGGTTGGTAAAGATACAGGGTTCAGTACCCAAACTCTAGTACTCTGTGACTGCAAGGCCCCTAAGTCATCTTGTCTAGTTTAACAAGGGTTAAAAAAAATGGCAATGAAGGGAGTAATTGGTCAACCTCGTCAGAGCCTCCCTGTAATCTCTCTGTCCTTACTTGTCCCCCTACCCACCACACCCTTCAGGGAGAGATGAAGATGCCAGTGTGTATAGAGGATGAGTGTAACTCTGAGCTACCTCCTGCCTCTCTGCTGTTCCGCGCTGGCAGACAGTATGCCTACGGCGTCCTCTTTAGTCTGGCTGAAACACACCGCCGCCTGGAGAGGCTCGCTCTCCGCAAGAGGGCTCCCCTGGAAGGTAGGTCCTGGGTCTGAGTGGAGTGTATGGAGGACAGATTTATTGTTACATTTTTTTCTTGGAATCCAGCCAGAGAATAAAGCTTTCCACTGATCTACAAAATAAAGATAACTAACTAGATAGATTTTTTTTTTGCCCTGGCCCGACCTATAAGGAATTACTGATCTCATTCATTTGTTTACTGATATATCTAAATGTAATCGAGCCATCCTTATTGGAAAGGATGCGTTGAAAATATCTGCTGTTAGAAAGGTCTGTTCTCTACTAGAATTAAACCTTTACTTTTACAACATTGATAGACTCAACGGCCTGTATTTCAATGACACACTGAACAGTGTTAGTGGCTTTAGAAGAGTGTGTTAGCTACATGATGAGGACAATATATCAACATCAATATAACAGCCAGCCCAGCACTGAAACCCCTGTATTGTTGTCTATAAACAATCGATTGTACCAACGTCATATCAGTTTTTTTCAAACCATGTACATTTCTCATGCCTCTGTTTTAACAGTTCCTCCAGTGATTGTCAAAGAGTGGAGCAGCGGTAAAGCCAAGTCGGCCCTGACTCCGGAGCTGGTCCCGGCCCTGTGTTTCAGGGAGTGGACCTGTCCTAACCTGCGACGGCTGTGGTTGGGACGTGCCAGTGAGGACCGCTCCAGGAGAACCAGGGCCTTCCTGGCCTGCCTACGCTCTGACTGCCCAGCCCTCCTCAACCCAGCACAGGTCCCTCAGCATCTGCTGCTCATGTGCTGCGTGCTCAGGTAGGACTGTGTGTGTGCGTGCGTGTGTTCCTAAATAAAGTCTGAACTTTGCATGAACACCTAAGGGACAGTCAATAGTTTATAGAACAGTAAATTGAATATTTGGGATAAAAACAAGGCATTGGATACAGTGATAAACATTTTTCTTTATTTTCTGACATTTTTATATATAAAATGTCCACTGCTACTAAATTAATTCTCCTAAGGCTAAACATTTTCTCTGTGTGTTTCACAGCAAAATACACATTGTGTGTACAATCAGCTATGTTGTTTAATTGGAAGTAATTCTTTGATTTTAAAACTTTAGCGGGTACATCACTTACTGAATTACATATTGGTTCCAGTAGCACTGTGTTGCCCCTGTGTACCGTGTTTTCCATGTTGTACGTGGAGCTTTAAAGCTTTAAACTTCTATAATTGATTCATTGTTCAAGACACATAACATCCCACAAGACTGTGTTGGGCTTTGTTTCAACTGCTTTGCATATTAAGCTCGTCTAATTGACCTACCGAGTCAGAAAAGGTGTTCACATCAGCTGTAGCTGAGTTGTCCACTTGGTTGAAAGAATTACAGGAGGTGTCAACAAACCAATGGCAAATGGCCGCACAGCCTCGATCTCTGGCAGTAACATCCAAATAAAATCCATTATTGAAACTAATGCAGTCATTCAACTTATTTTAAAAGGAGCTAAACACTGCAAATATGGCTAATTTAACGTATTTAAATGATGTGACTGCAAGACTCCCAAGTCTGCCGTTTTCCTGTTCTTCCCATCCTGCAGACATTTTTGCATTGGTCATAGTACTGTAGATAAAGCACAGCTGTTACTAATAACATTAACGCTGGATGCTGTTCTCTGCAGTGATCCAGCATGCACAATACCAGGACCCTAAAACCGAAGCCGCTCAACTGCTTTTGTATTATTTACACATTTCTTACTGTGACATGTCAAAACCTCTTTTGATACAAACTAAACAATACTGCAGTTTTACTACAGAACAGTGGCTCCTCTGAGCTACTGAACCGTTCTGGTTTCTTCTTAACATGACAAGGGATGTGGACATATTTAATAATGAGCTAATCATCACAACATTTTGCTATTATTATGGGGCAGCTGTGGCTAGAAGGTAGCAAAGTAGTCTTCTGCTAATCGGCGGGTTGGTGGTTTGATCCGGGCCCCTGTGATCTACATGTCACAGTGGGCAGTCTACAAGTTTAAGTGTCCTTCGGAACTCCCTGTGCCATTGGTGTGTCAGTGTGTGTCCCTCCCCTCCTGACGAGCTCTTTGCTTGGTGGCCTCTGCCATCTTTGTATGAATGTGTGTAAATTAGGGCTGTCCCAAACGATTCTTTTTATGAAACGATTAATCTAGCAATTGTTTTTTTTCATTGGGCACTATTCTCATTCCTAGAGCCTTGTTATGTCTTCACTGCATGTGCATGTGAAGTGCTAATGTTGTCACTAAACTGTAAACTCCAGCACACTGTAGCTCTGTATCTGCTGTGTAAAGTCGCCTGTGTTTTCCTTCTCTTCAGGTATATGATGCAGTGGCCTGGAGGAAGGATCCTCCAGAGACACGAGCTAGATGCCTTTCTGGCTCAGGCTGTTTCCAGCCAACTCTACGAACCCGACCAGCTACAGGAGCTCAAGGTGAGACGCCAGTCCTTACCCCGTCATCGTTGAATAATCATTGATCAGGGGTTATCCACATAAGACAGATATTTGATACTTGATTAGGTCCCGTTGTGCAGTCCACTTTTGAGTTGCACAACCTTTTGATGTACGAGAGAGAGAGATTGTGCATCCCGAAGGAAATTGTAGATAAATTGTAATTTTAATACACCAAACCTGTTTGGTTTTAACAAACCAAGTTGCTTGTGCCTGTTTTGTTCAGTTTGTGTGTGCTGATTTGAAATCTGTCACTCTGACCTTGTTGTGGACCAAAAAGCAAGATTTAGCCCGCATGGAAGGAGAGTTAGTCTGTTAACTGAAAAGAAATGGACCAACAACAAGATTTAATCATAGATTATGTGGAATTTTGGCAGGATTTCAAAAGATAGATTAATATCAAATCCGTCTTTTGGTTTTGAACTTTAAGGAAGTTACTTTTCATAACAAGTGATGTATGTCTCTGTCAGGTTTTTTACGCCCTGATCCGAGTCCAAATGCATCAAACTCTGTGGTACAGCTGCTTAAATATACCAAACTTACTGCTGTCTTTTTCTCTTTAAAGAATAATTAAAGGGATTTTGGTGTTAGAAGCTACATACAATATCTCATGGGTCTAAGACCTCATTCTCGACTCTTGCACCATTCACTGCTTCTTGCTCATGGTCCATTAGGTGGAGAAGGTGGATGCCCGCGGCGTGCAGCTGGCTTCTCTCTTCATGGCTGGTGTCGACACAGCGCTGTTTATCAATGATGTGTGTGGCCAGCCGTTGCCATGGGAACACTGCTGCCCCTGGGGCTTCTTTGACGGCAAACTGTTTCAGAGCAAACTGGCCCGGGCCGCTCGCGACCGAGCCGCCCTGCTGGACATGTGTGAAGGGCAGGTATGTATGTACATGGAAATAATCCTGTGGCAGAAATAAACCGAGGATGTGAATGGACGTGTGTTTTTTTAAGTTATAAGGTAATAATATTTAGTTCAAAAAGTATTATAGACAGTAGCTGCTAAGAAAGATTGTCGTCATTAGGTAGAGTACTCCTGATCAAGTTCTTTTAGTCCGGATCGGAGTCCTTTTAATATTTGGTTTGCAGTCTGATCCAATACCTATTTATTCAACATTTAGGTAAATAAATGTATCTGACACATTGTAATAACATCTGTAGCCTTTTCTATTCAGCCCACCTTATTTTTTCGGAGCTACCTAGTCCAAATCCTGAAGGTCCTGATTTAAAATTATAAAGTTTAGAAGCTTACATTATTTATATGAAATGAATAAAAGCTTAACTTGGAGATTGCAACTTCTGGAACTGACGTGACGCGATCTACTATAAAGAACATGTGACGAAGTGATCTGCCCTGAAACCGGTCCGTAGAACCGACTCGAGACATTTCTTCCCCAGTCATAGTGTTATGTCTGCTCTGCAGGAGGAGCTGGTGTCCAAGGTGGAGAAGATGCGTCAGGCAATCCTCGAGGGCATCAACCTGTCCCGCCCTCCTCCCCCTCCCCCTCCTCTTCCACCTCCTGCCTTCCTCCCCCCAGCCATGGTGCCCCCTTTCTACCCCATGCCTCCCCTCTACCCACCCCGCCCCATGGGCATGCCTCATCATCATCACCCACACCACCCTGCCCAACACAGACCCAGAGCCTTCCCAGGTACATACCTCTTGGTTTCTCCACACAGACCTTTTTATTGTAGACATCAGCATTGCTTTTGTCCTAGTTCCATACTACACACCAGTTCTAACAGCTTTTGAGTATGTTTTGTGTTCACATTGGAAAAGTGAGAAAATAAAGAACCCTCAAAAGGTAATGCAATGTGTAAAAGGAAATGGAGGAGCTATTGTCAGTTGGAAATACTTCAAACTAATAGAGGATGGTGATGAAACTGCTGCAGGAACCCCCCAGACAACAACAACTAACTATTAGATAGTTAAGTTTGATTGGTAGTTCCATCTTTAAAGTCACAGTTTTGAAGTCCTTCGCAGAGGAAGGAAGGAACCTTATTTATATTGAACTTTTCAACAACAAAGAAATTCAGTGTGCTTTACATAAGGCATACAAGGCTATAGGACCAACCATGAACAAAATGCAATAAAAAGAGACACAATTTGTTTTAAAATGTATACAGTATATAAAAACATAAATGTAAAAATTCCAGCGCACCTACAGTGCAGAAGTCAGAAGTCTTATACTTAATTTAAACAGGGTTGATGCACACCTCAGGTTGTTATTTTTGTTGTTAACAACTGAATGCTGTGGCACATGCATTGCATACTTTCCTGTAAAAGGTGCAGTCTGTGATTCTAATATACTCCTTTTTCAAATTCAGCAAACATCTTCTCACGGCCCGCTCGGTAAATGGGAAACAAACAAAGGTCCGAGACACGCGACAATATTCAGCTCGTGCACAGGACAGGGGAAAGGCCATTTATGTGAGCGAAAGGCGGTGGGAGTGAGAGGGACGATATTAAAAGAGCACTGACTGAAAGGGGTATATTTAATTGGGTGTTGTCAGAAACCACCTTTTAATATAAAGCAGTAAAATGTCCAGAATTATTGTGTCCTAACTGCATTAAAAACATACATACGTAGACTGTATACAGTATGTAGTATGGAATTGGAACACAGCTATAGTTTGTTATTTGAGGCGTTACACCAGGAAAAGTCTCAGTAGTCACTCCTTCCCTTCTTTCTTCAGGCCTTCAGTCCATCCCCCCTCAGGGAGGGAAACTGGAGATAGCTGGCATGGTCGTTGGCCAGTGGGCTGGCAACAAACCAGTCCGTGGGAGAGGGGGGTTCAACATGCAGGTGGTGTCAGTGGGAGCAGGGAGAGGGTAAGTAGAATGAAGACCTTTTTATCAATACAGCTAACAACTGAGAATGAAGGCATTCTAGGGCTTTACTTCTCCAACTATTCTGTGAAGAATCTGAAAAAGCTGGTGGGATCGAGCCCTAAAGCAGACTACTGATAGTCGTTGTGTTCCACATTTGATCCAAGCGTCTCTCTGTTTCTCCATCACAGAAGGGGTAAAGAGATTCCAGCTAAAGTAAGGGCGGTGAAAAAGACACCTACCAACAGAACACAGGTATGACGCGGGCAGACTTTCAGACAAAGCTCTTGAATCTCGTACGTTTTCCCACATGTAGTAGTCACAGCTATAAATTCCCTCTTCGTCACGTTCCTTCTTGACATCATGGCCCCTGCTGTTCTGTTAAAGTTCTGTCCGACTGTCCTCCTCCAGACGTCGCCACCCCCACCATCCAGCAGTCCCCCAAAGCCCTCAGAGGAGGCGGCCTCCACGCCAGAGGTTGCGACTCAGCAGCTGAACGGCAGCCCAGCAGCCTCAGCCATTGGCCAGCCCTTGGAGCTGGCCCCCCTGGCCCAGCCAATCCCGTGTGCCTTAGCCAGCAGAGACAACCAATCAGAGGGGGTGGAAGTGGAGGCCCCCTGTTGCCTTGACGACTGCCCGTCAGACGGAGCACTACAGAAGGAGGAGTGATGGCACCCTTCCCAGGATGCACTGCTCTGAGAGAGTTCTCTGTGTTTGACTGCCTTTCCCTGTTTTTGTAGCCCTGCCTGCTAGCTGTGCACATTATCACCTGGAGCAGGAGGACCTCCCTGCTGCTCCACGTGGTAGGCTAAAGCAGTTAGCTGTTACTTCCTTTTGAGTTTTCTCATGCGGTTTTACATTGTTTTATGAAGAGAGTTTTTCTCCATGAGTCTGTAAGCGCCCCACCCCTCAAAATTCCTAAATGCCTCTCTCCCGCACTCCGAGTAAAATAAGCTTGAAGCCCCACCCCCATTACGACCACCTAAACAATAACTTATTTTAAACTTTATTTAGTTTTTCTTGGAATCTCTTCACACAGCTGTACAGCGTGCGGTTTTGGTGACAGATTGGATGTGGTTTTCCATGGTTACGTCATCTTGGCCTGGCCGCCATGGTCGGTCGTTACGTGTTAGTTGCCATAGCCGTCTCGTGTGAGGTTTGTCTTGCATGAATTCAGAGAGATGTTCAGAGTGTGACTCTGGATGTGTGAGTAAGATTTTAACAAAGTGATTTACCATTCTTTTGTGCAGTGACCTCCCCCTTCCTTTGTAGTACTGCTAAAAACACAATGTTAGTATACGTACTAGCAACAAATTGATTGGTAATTTATCACAGGAGCACTTCTGCACCACCATGGTATTAGCGTGCTATCTTACTTTGACCCATGTAGCAAAGCCTAGTGCTTAGCTGTGCTAAGAGACCCCATGAATTTATGCACCTTAAGCCCTGAAGTATGCAAGATATTACCCTGCTCCTTCAAAAGAAATGCAATTATTGAATTATATTCCCACCCTCCTTGCCCCTTTCTCCTAAAGCTTTGATTGTATTACCCCAACAAAAGCACTTAATGTTGTATTTAAATATAATGAATTAGAGCAAGCCCCTACACAGGTGAATTGACAGTTTAAGAGGGGTGTCCCCTGCGCCTAAGTAAATCGTTATGACATGTAGAAGTACATTTATAGGTAGAGATCTATTTGAAAGACGTCAGAATGTGAACAGAGTGGTTTCAGACAAAGAAGCACTTTGTTTTAAAAATGTTGAACCACACTGGACAGTCTTCTACCAGGTGATAAAGAATTGAAAAACTCTGGGGCATCTTCTGGAGTTAAGGCCAAAAATACAACAATATATGCTGCCCAGCAAAAGAAGCAAATGAATTGTGTGGATTTGGGTAACTGCTGCCAGACAGAGTTCCCTTCAGACTGGTCTCACACATTCAGTCATGAACTTTGCAATGACGCTGAAAGGACTCCTGGTTTCCCACGTCAAGGATCCCTGGGAATCTTTTCAGATTTCTAAAGTTATTTTTCAAAGTGTATGTAAAAGAAACTAGCCTAATGAGGCAGCCAGTGATATAGAAAGGGGTGTGGCAAAACAAAGCCTCAAAGATACCCCCTCCCCCCCTCCCCATCTGGTGGTGATTGCGTAACGGTTGTCATTTTGATAGCCCACCACCATGAGCTGTTGCCCCCCGCAGAGCTCTGGTGTGTCACTTTAGACCGGCAGGAAGCACTTTCCTGCCTTAAAGCCCCTCGGCCCGAACTCGGCAGAGGCTTCGTGGGTTGGATCGCACGTAACATGACAGGAGAGAGGGAGACCTCATGGCGTGCCGAAGTGTGCCGCCCACAATCTGAGACTTCAAAGAAACTGCGTTGTTTTATTAGAGCACTTATGTTTGTAGAGAATGAGATGTGTCCCCCAATGTAGGTTTCATCTGACTACGGAAATACAGCTTACCAATAGCTGGTAGCACAACTGCAAAGGTAAAGGCAGTAGACCGACATACTGCCTCAGAGATGCTGGCCATGAACATCGTAATCTCTATAAACTCAGTAAGAGAGGTTCAAATGAGCTCACTATGTTAAAAAGGCAAGTCAACAAGAAGCACCTTATTTTCTTACTATGTTGATTGATGCTCTATCGTGTGCCACAAAATCGACATAGAAAAAGCTCTTATGAGATGCCGTTTTGAAGGAAAAAACCCTGACTATAGTATATATATGTAAGTGTTAATGTAGTCGCGTCGGATATCCCCTCAGTTCCAAACTCAACCATGACAGTTGACTCAGCCGTGAGTGTAGGCCTACACTCATCGTCAAAGGGCTGGGCCACGCCGCCGTCTCTTACACCAACACCAAATGAATTCAGAGGTTCGGACTTGTTAGCCGTTATCGGTAGGGATTAAGTATACGAGTGCTGTAGGTGTTCATAGGTTAAGAGTAGGTAACTGCGTCGGGCTTAACACAGGACTGTAATAAACGGACACCAAGACTAGGCTAGAGAATATAGCTCCACTGGCCGAAATACTAAGTCTAGAATTACTAGGAGTCATATACTTAACTGCTTTTGACATTAGTACATACGTGTATCGCAACAGTACATTGTTAGAAGATTGCTTTTCTGCGGCGAGCCAGAGTGTGTTCTGGTATACGATGCCCTCTCTTGATTCGCTCGCCAGACAAACCGTTACACACACACACACACATATACACACACACACACACACACGACAAACCGGTAATCAGTTGCATTTGTTACCAGCAGCATTCTCTCTGCTTTTGTGCTGAAGTGATTTTGTGCAGTTTCAGTTCCCAGTGGAGTGGTCGTCAGTTCATCAGAGATCATTTTGGTAACACATTCTACTGACTCGAAAAACTCAAACACTTTCAAGTTTGCATGGACGGCACAGAAACAACCATCTATACACACGCACGCAACACATTAGCACATGACACACACAGATACATAGATGTTAAACCCTGAGTTACACAGTAGCTAGTATGGAAAAAAAAAAGTCAACACAATACATGATGTAGTGTCCCTCTCTCGTCCTTGTCTGTTTTAGTTTGATAGATATTTGATCAGTGATTTTTATGCTTGTTATCCTAACCCCCCTCCCCCCTTGCTATGACACTTTTTCTTGCCCCCTCCCTCCAAAATGTTCATTCACTTCTCTTTGCCCCACTTACGGGAGAATTTCCGTGGATTTTAACATGTAGCTCTGTTTGTAAATGTGGAGGTCTGTCAGAGAAAAAAACTAAACCAATGGGTGCTGCCTGCACCGTTCTTTCCCTCTGCTAGAGTTAGCACCCAATGGGGTGAAACAGGGCAAGTGATAAACGTGTTTTTAGCCTCATAACATGTTCAAAATGTCATTACAAGTGCCTACCCATGTGCATTGATTCCTTCCCAGGTAACACAGTGAATCTGACTGCTGGAGATGTGACAGAAATGCATGAAAGTTGTGCTAATTCGTCTGTTTAGTTCCTGTGTTGATACTGCAAGGAGTGCTTCGGGACCGTCATTTTTGACATTTTGAACATGTTTAGAAGCTAAAAACACGTTTTTAAAACTTGACCTGTTTCACCTGTTGGGTGCTAACTCTAGCGGAGGGATGACACGGTGTAGGCAGCACCGATTGGTTAGTTTTTCTCTTAACGGACAGACCTCCACAGTTACAGACAACAGAGCTACGGGTTGGAATCCACCGGAATTCTCCTTTAATCTTCCTTAGAGTATACACACAACCATGACCACTGATTCCCATTCAAAGCAGACAAACACACACACACACACACCATGCCCACTAATTCCCATTCAAAGCAGTCACACAAACACACATATTTTACACACAGTTTAACCCTCCCTTCACTTCTTGGATTTCAGTTCTCTCTTTCACTCTTATCACCTCCCCCACCTTTTACCCCTGTAGGACCGTTTCTATTGGCCGTTTTTCTCTTTCTCTTTGGGCTGCCCCGCCCCTTAATCAACCCAACTAACAGTAAAGGTTATATTAACGTTGATAATCAGTTTCTGTATGTATTTAGCCTGAGTCTGGAAAAAAAACAAGAAAAAAATCAAAACGGTTTTATTCAATTGTGCAAATGTGTTTTCTTACTATTTTTAATGTTATTACATCTTCTAATCTAATCCTTCTACCATTGCTTCAGTTAGTACTGAAATACGCTTAGCCAACCTAGAGATTTGAACTGTAATGATTGCGATTTTCCTTACTTGTATTTTATATGGCATCTTTAGACCACCGTTTATTATGTACGTAAGTAAATATTGCCCCTTTTTTTTCTTCAAAAATTGTCGTCTGCACTATGATACGATTCTCATAATATCCCTGATAACTTCTTCGTGGTCGACTCATATTTAATCTAAGCTGAACTCGCGCCCTTGCACAAAGCAGCGAAACATCTCTTGTAAACACCTGAGAACCAAAGTACACCTAGCATCCCCCTATAAAGCCCCCCCCCCCCCAAATAGTTCCCTGACATCAATGGTTTTCCCCGAGTAACAAGTTTTCTGAGTATGATTATATGTAATGACAATACAGCACGTGTGATTTATCTGACAAGTCTGTGAGGTAACGGTGTTTCTAATAACACTGGTTGATGTAGAGACGCTGACAGACAGGGAAACAAGGAAGTGTGTTTGTGTGGACAGTGAGTGAGTGGGCAGGTTTGTTTAGGTGTTGTGGGTGAATTCAGCATTCCTGTTGCTCGCTCGTGTTACTTCTCATTGCTTGAATTCAGGCCGTTTGAACCACTGCACATGCTCAGATCAACGCTAACACGCAGGAAGGAAGGACACCCAGCGATTATGCTTTCAGTCATGCTGGGCTTTTGGCGCCCTCTTTAGCGTTTTCCTTACATGTTATCGTTGTGCTCTCTCAAACTTGCCTTTAACTTCCCAGACTCACTGATGGAGCAACTTGTTGCTGTACTGAGTCTCTAAATGTGTGGGCGTGAAGGCTGCTGAAAGCGACTGAATTCTCCTCAAAACACAGATCTGAGATTAGTTGGCCTCCCGATAGATGGCATACAGCTTGCAAGAAATAAGTAGAAAATATACCAACTACAATTGGAAAAAATAAAGTCAGCCAAAATGCCAAATAATTTCAAAAAATGTCAACAAATCACACTGTCAACAAATCCATTTCTAAGTGGTCTCCAGTTCCTTGTCTTGTCTAATCTCAGCTGAAGTGTTGTGAAGAAAATTCCCCTTCCCTGTGACTGATGATGGAATCAGTTGTCCAGCGGATGAAAGCGTCCTGCCTCACTGCCTACGCAAACGGGAGCGCCACTGAAGAGCTTGACCATGTTAAAAGAGAACCAAAAGTCCCAGAATGGAACTGGTCTATATAGTATTGTAGAAGTCAAACAGTATTATTGTCTGTCATACAGAATGTGGAAAGGAGTCATCAGTAGTGTTGTACCTGTTCTGATCTATTTGCAGGATTCTCACAGCATTTTGTCCAGTTTCAATAAAGGTCCCTATTTTGTCTGTCTCTCTACACTGCCACCCCCCCACCCCGAAACAGCCCCCCCACGCACCAGTATAACCCCTCCCCCCACCCCTCCAATGGCTGGGTCCTAGTAACAGGTTCAAGTAGATCATTGTGAGCTATTTCTTGTGCCGTCAGCAACAAGTGTACCGATGCATGTACTTCAGTACCCAGGGCCACCCTAAACTACCTGTGCAGCAAAAAAGGGTTCAAATTGATCAATAATATTGTTATAGAAATATTATCATTATTGCTGTTATAATTATGGTTGGTATAATTTGTCATCATTGTTAGCATTATGGAAGCACCAGACTGTTCGTGGAAAGACGAGAAAAATGAAAGCTTGTTTTTTTTTAATTGTCTGGCTGTTGGTGGTCTGGTCTCACAGAGGGAGGGGAGGAATGGTTCAGAAAGAGACAGATGGCAGTCATGTTTGTACTGGTTGGGAAATGACAGTGCTGAAATAAAATTTATTCTTTTAGTAAAAAAAGTACATCTGGTTTCCAGTGTCTTGATTTGCATTTGTTTTGTTAATATAGCTTTGATTTTGAAAGCTTGAAGACAGATTGCATTAAGAAATTAGTAAATTAACAAGAACTTAACACAACTGTAGTAGAGTACAATATTTACCTCTGAGATGTGCAGTAGTATAAAGTTGCATAAAATGACTCAAATTTGTATTTGAGAAAATGTTGTTGCATCCACTCTTGTGTATTCAGAGGTCAAATTAAGAAGTAAAAGAACAACATTGCATTTTAAATAAATGTCCCCCCTGTATTCAAATGATTAACTCTGGCTGGTGGGCAGTTTGCACTTAGTCTCGTTCTGTGCACAGATGCGTGAATCTCGCGTTGTTTAGGCTCACAAGCAGCAACGTACGCTGAGCCACGTGAGCTTGTTGAAGGCTGGACGTAAACTTCGCTGCTGCTTTGCGTCATGACTGTGTGATGAGGGGAAAACGCTGAATTAATGTGTTTAAGTGTGTTAAATGATTCAGTTTTAGAAGCATTTGATGCCAAATGGCGCCATCTGCTGGCCGAGCTGTGGTGCGTTTGAATGGATGGATTCACTCTGAGTTCCACGTGGTTTAACTGCTGTTACGGATCCTTTTTAAACAGCTCTGATACTGAGGCCAACTTTACAAACAGGTTGGACATGTTAACATCCCTGCCGGAGTAGTAAAATAAAAAATCATGAAGATAAATTAAAGGTAGGCTACATGAACTCTAAATAATAATACTCGATATGGTCTTCCATTTCAATGAAGTCTTACTACAGTCAAGCTCCTATATATTAATATACAATCACATTTTAACAGTTCGTTTGCAGATTTTCAGGTCATGGGTTTCATGGATTTACAACAATATTATGCGCGACTATGGCGCGCGACACCTCTATGATACGAGCGTGACGTAGCAAGGCCTCGAGTCGTTTGGGGGCGGTCACGTGACTTTTGGCGTGGTGAAGCGAGGCATCGAAACATCTCGCAGCGGTATTTGTGCTACGAAAGGTCGGTACTGTGTACTGGTAACGTCCGCTTTGAGATTACCATTGCTAACCGTGACAGACGAACCCCCGACAGCCGAGGACCTGCGGGGCCGTGCGGGGCCCCTGCGGATGTAACAGCAGGCGGACTGAGAGGTCGAGAACCGCCAATTCCAGCTAGCTGTCAGCTAGCTTGTTACCACTGTTAGCTAGCTGGCTGGCTAGCTGTCTAGCAAGGCTGGTGCTGCAGTTAAAAGCTAACTACCTTACAACACGCTAGGTTTGTCCTATTTTAATAAATGTCGTAATGTCAACAAGGGCACATTAGCTTAGCGGCTAATGGAGCTCGCGGGGCTGAGTTAACACCCAGGTTAGCCTGTTAGCCTCACTTGATAAAGGATACAAGCTACCAGCACCGCGGTTATTGCTGTTTCATATGCGTTGGTGGTGAGGCCAGTTCTTCACGTCCTGCTCCTTTTTTATTGCATGTTTTTGTTTCGTTCTGTTCTCTAGGTACTTCTCTGGTAATGAGACCCCCCCCCCCCCCCCCCCCCCCCCCCTCCCTCAAGGACAGGACGCCTCTTGAGAAGTAGGGTCCATCTTTTTCGGAAGCTTGGTCCCCTCTTCTGTTCCCTCACATCTCGATCTTTCACTCGTGTGTCCCTGTCGGATATGTGTCTCTGTTGTTGGAGATGCATGGCCGCCGCTGGTCCTGCTCCGTTTGGTAGCATGTTCGATCCCCAGCTTCTCCTCTGGCAGTGGTTGTACTGTCCTTCCAGAGGCTCAACGTATTGACACGCCGACAAATCTTTTTCAATTACATATTTTGACATAAGCATAATTACATAAGCTGACATGCTGCATGGAAGAGGGTATGTGTCCATAAGTCCATCAGTCTGAAAATGTTGAATTACAGTACGAGACAACATGCATGTTCTGCACGACAACAGGCCACAGCTGAGGTTACTGGTGCTCCTCTGAGTCACTGACAGAGAGCCAGCCACTGCTAGTTCTAAAATGGTGAAGTTATCATACATCATGGCACTTTTGGCATCGTTATTGTACAAATATGATCATTATCGTACATCTGGCAACACTGCTGGACAGCCTCAGGGACAGGAAACCTCTTGAAGTACTCTACATCGTTTTCTGAGGATCGCTCACCTCTTCTGGTCTCTCACGTCTCGTCCTTTCACTCGTGTCCTTGTTAGACAAACAGAAACGAGCGAGATAACGGGGCTTGTTTATTTAGCTGTAGGTTTTCTGTGTTCCAGTGTGAAGATGTTTAATGATTTGGAGTCCAGAGAAGAAGGGGGCGCTGTGGGATGAGGTAGTAGTTTGTATAGTTTTAGGATCACACCTGATCTGGGAGATAACTATACAGCCTACTGTCTTTCTCACGGCAACCCGAACCATCACTACGTGACGGAGACCGCCTGCCTATCCACATCTTGTGGTTGGTTGCCACCGTGACTGAAGCCTCTGTTGCCATCGGTGACCAACAGTGCTCCAGAAATGACATCATGAACTAGATTGAGTTCACCAGTTGTATTCTTTGTATTGCTGTCCTGGATCTGTCCCTGGTTGTTGAGAAATTGAACAGCGGCCGCGAGACAACGCCTGTCCCATGAGCTCAGTTTTTCTATTACTTGACCTCCAGTTCCTCAGCCACAGGAGAACCCCCCCCCCCCCCCCCCCCCCCCCCCCCCCCCCTTGACTTGCACTGAGAATACATTACTCTGTAAAATTGCAGCTTAATTGTACACGTTTCAAATTAAGAACTTACAGTAGGATGGAACAAATTAAGGTCTACCCTCCCTCAAATCCACGTGACTATTCAGTTTTATCAATGGTGTCTGATCCCAACAGAAGCTGTCCCAGGACACTTTACAAATAGACCAGGTCTAGACCACACTATAACAACCATGGCGAGGAAAATGTTCCTTAACAGGCAGGAACTTGGACTGAACCGGTCTCTGGTGTTACTGTGTCCGTACCGTGTGCCAGGGCAGACGTGTTTGTAGCTGTGCTGTGGTGAGGTAGTAAGTTGTGTTGTTGTGGGGGGTGGGATATTGCGACCCCTATTTTGGAGATACAACTATACAACTTACTGCCTTCCACAATGTAGCAGACCTTAGTCTAGGGTGCAGACATGATCCTCCTTTCCCTTTCTGACCGCCCTCATTCCATGTTGTAAGATGGTTAGATACTCTGTAAGTGCATTGCATGATAAATGTTTTGTCTGTGTGTGTGTGTGTGTGTGTGTGTGTGTGTGTGTGTGTGTGTGTGTGTGTGTGTGTGTGTGTATATTTTAATTGACAGAAAATGAATCTGCTACTGTTTTGATGACTAACTGGTTGTTCCATCCTCTCCGTCAGTATTTGCTGCACCACTGAATTATGACTGCAACTAACCAGATGAATCTGCTGATTATTTTCATGATTTTGTTCCGTCTATGAAACACTCTAAACACCAAAGTATTAATTTTAAAGTGGGATAATAAAGGCAAAAGAAGCAAATTCACTCATTGGAAAAGCTACAGCCAGAGAATGAATGGTTACTGCTTAAAAACGACTTTTCTGTCAATCTACTAATCTTTGCTGCTTTGAACTAAATATCTTTGGATTTTGGACTGTAGCATTGTACTATATACAATATAGTACTACTACATAGTACATACTATATACTTTTTCTTTCACCTTGGAAATAGGTGAAGTCTTGCCTGAAATCCTGATTAATTTCATTTCGTTGTAATCAGTTATAGTCACATACTCTTAAATTGACGGTAGAAAGATCAGATGAGTTGATATTTTATACTCTGTATTTTTGTCAACTTTAAAATAAATGCGACCTCTTTAATAACTGTTGTTTATGTGTTTTGCTGTATGTGAGGTGGAGATATTGTTTTGGGGTTTTGTAGGGTTGACTCTTGGTGCTTTCACACAATATGAACACAATGAGAGTTTTGATAAATAATCACCAATAATGTGGATATAATGACTTAAGTGGTTAAAGGCAAGCGATGAAACTGTTAGACGGGTAAGTTCAGAATATACATCATTGTAAGGCAGCCTTTAAAACTAGGAGAAGACGACACGTGTGTCCTATCACGATACTACAATATCCAAAATTTAAGTCAATATCCAGCCTCATAATGTTCATATATCGAAATATTGCCCATTCAGTAAGTGTGAACACGTTCGAGGAATACACATATGGCTCAAAACAAGGACAACAAAGCATCTGACTAATAGGCGTGTACACTGTCCATATGTGTACACATAGACACGTAAACTAACGTGAATGCAAAAGTGCAAATGGTGCTGGAATAAATAAAGAATTATTAATATTATGATAAATATAAATAAAAACAGGTTGCATATATATTTGATGGTCTCCAGCGTCTTTTAGGCCAGGGACCCCTAAACTGAAAGAGAGACCGAGTGTAGGGGCCCCTCTGCATATATCAATACAGTTGAGTGGCATATTAAACTGGGCACGATAAATGGATGGACATGGATATTATTTATGCATCATGTTTTAATGTCAAACATATACATCTGGAGGCACAGTGACTCCTTCAGCTTAACTGGATGGCTACCACAGTAGTAAGCTGTGCTATATATACATATACTGTCTATTTTACAAATAGACCAATTTGCTATTAAAAGTTTGCATTCATATGAATGTATATTTTCAAAAAAGCATTAAGAAGGCCAGAATTTCCACATGCCGAGTGTACACAGCTCTCATCAAGTCAGACCATGGTTACTTTGAATAATCAATAATAATGTTAATTAATATCTTAAAAATGTTTGGTTTGTTTAACATTAATTAATAATTCCATGTGTGTTATTTTACATATTTTTTTGTTATTTTTTGGGGGGCATTTTAGGCCTTCGTTATGTAGGACAGCTGGAGCTGTGAAGGGGGGCACGACATGCAAGAATAGGCCGCAGGTCGGAGTTGAATGCCAAAAATGACCAGAAACTAACTTTTAAAACTATTTGGAGACATTTAAAAAAATGATATACATATCTTGAGTGTTTTTTGTACCCAATAATCAACAGTGGTGATTAACTTGCAACATGTCCTAAACTCCCTACCACTTGGTGGCGGTAATGCGCCTTTCCGTTGACAAACAATAAAAAGCTCGAAGAAGAAGACGAGCCGCGACTCCTTTAACACCAAACCAACATGGCGAATATTCGGTGTGTCAAGGTGAGGAGCAACAACACTGCATGACTTATATCATATGCCGTGAGATAACATGAAGCTGTTTACTTGGAACACGCTTGTGTTGGGATTCGTGTACGTGTTTGTTTCTGGCTGTTAGCTAGTTTCCTTATGAAGCTAACATGTCGGGCATCAGTGTGTCCACACAGCAGCGCCCTCAGCAGTGTGTCGGCTTACCTCTGCCTTCGCTCCCATTTCACTCAGGAGTTTAAAGGTTTTAAACCTAGTTCGTTTCTAGTTCTGAGTGTTAGTAGCTCAGTCAGTAGGGAGTTGGGTTGGGAACCGGTAGGTCGCGGGTTCAATTCCCATTATGGGTAACTTTATGGTGGTGGATAGGTGCCAGTCAACCTCCTGAGCACTGCTAAGGTGCTTTTGAGCAAGGCACCGAACGTAAGATAGGCAGCCCCCCCCCCCTCACACACACACACACACACACTCTGACATCTCTCCATTTAATTTAGTGCATGTATTGAACCTGATGTGTGTAATTCAAGCCTGTGTGTAATAACAGAGTGTAAAATGTAATTTACACTTGTGGGATTAATAAAGTAGGCTATACATTATTATTATATTCTGGCCATGCAGATCGGTCTGGTTTCATTTGCCCTGGTTCTGAGATAACCCCGGTTGGGAAGTAACTCAAGTAACGGGACTGATGTCCATGCTCGGCACCTTTTGAATCAGAATATCAGTTTAAATACTGATATTAAAACTAAAGTGTGACTTCTTACCTTTCTATCATCATTTGAACCGTTTACTTTAGCTTTGTATTCAGTCGACTAACGATAAAAGGATAAATGACATGCTTCAACAACTCCAAATCATTCAGTTACAGCGCCTTAATTTTCACATTGATTTTAAAGTTAAACCGCCAACCTGAGCATCAGCCTTCTCATTGCTTTCTCTTATCAAAGTCACTTTCGTATACTACTCATACATTTTATGTACATGTGAAAATTCACACGTATATTGCTAGATGCAGATAGAAATTGCATCAGCGCGGCTGTGTCTCCATATGGCCATAACCGCACACACTTGTGTTACTCTGCTTAAGTATAAATTCAAATTTACGTTACTTGTACTTTACTTGAGTATTTCTTCTCTATACTGTTTCATACTTCTTCTCCACTACAATGTAGAGGTAAATACTCAAGCAGTATCTCACGACAGGCTGTCATAAACAAGTTCCCCAGCTGTCTATTCCCAAAGGATGAAATGATCTAACTTGTTTTAATTTTTCCTTTTCCTGTTCTCCCCTCCCCCCTATGGTCCGGGTGTGTGTGGATAGGGTATGGTTGGCCTGGTAACGGGCGGTGCGTCCGGTCTGGGCCGGGCCACCGTGGAGCGGCTGGTCCAGAACGGAGCGTCTGCGGTGATCCTGGACCTGCCCTCTTCTGATGGACCGGCTCTGGCAGCCAGTCTGGGGGACCGCTGTGCCTTCGCTCCTGCAGACGTGAGTCCAAAAATCACCAGACATGATGTCGTTGCTATCATTGTTGTATGACCTGATAAACGGTCATTTAGGTATATTTCAAACTGGACCCTATTTTTCCCATGCATTGGTGTCTAAGTTACTAATATGAAACAGAAACTTGGTCCAGTATTGATGCGAGAACGCTAAAGCTGCAAAGCGGGCTGAGATGCAGTCCTATTGGGCAATTGTGCATCGTTCATTTTGTTGCTGTTTTTGACACTGATGGGCTCAGAATGTTTTTATAATATATACATAATATATTGTTATATATAATTGTATCGTTCTCAACGACAAAACACCGCTACAACACACAGTAGTTGTAGTAATCTCCAAAAGAACTACTTCCTGTCCCTGTTCTACGTCCTGTCCCTGTTGTGCAGGTATTCTACAAGTGGCCCTGGTCTAGAAGAAGTCTCCCAGCTAATCCTGCCTTCAATTCAATTTTATTTAAATAATATATTTACTTAAGTATTGTGGTGCTCCAGCTTACTAATGGTATCCTACAGCCAAAAGAAAAACTTTTTCCTACAGATCCTTGAAAAAAAAAAAAGATATTATAATCATTTAAATGTGTTTTTTATTTTGAATGTTTTTCTAGGAAAATAAGAATGATACAAAAATAAAATTCCTTCCAATATCGCGGATCATTTCGCAGTCAAAATCCGCTAATTTCCTCCCATCATGAGGCCCTAATAAAACCCAGTTGGAGGCTGGAACTGGAGCTTTAATACACCCCCGCTCAGCAGGTGCCCCCCCCACATCGTCCAACATGCAGATTTCAAGCTCCGCATTATTTATCCCTGACCTTTCTTTAGTTCTTGAATGCAACATGAACAAACAAATGAGATCTTTTTTGGTGGATTTCAACATGTTTGTTTGGTGATGTTTGTGTCATGGTCTTGTCGTTTCCTAGGTGACGTCGGAGGCGGACGTTCAGTCCGCCGTGGCCCTGGCCAGAGACCGGTTCGGGAAGCTGGACCTGGCCGTGAACTGTGCCGGCATCGCTGTCGCTGTTAAAACGTATAACTTCAAGAAGGACGTCCCTCACAGCCTGGAGGACTTCCAGCGTGTCATCAATGTAAGATGTACTAAAAAACAGATGGACATTAAAGCAGCTGGTGGGAAGTAACTCAGTACAAAGTACCAATTCAAGGTACTTGTACTTATATGTATACGTGATACGTGGTTCTTTAGGACAGCGATGCTTCAAACATATGATGATCTTATAGAATATGATGCATGGCTGCAGATTAAACTACCAGCAGTATATAAAGGAGTTCAAATGAGCACAACCTGAAACATGTACAGCAGTAAAATACAACATGCACATGAAAGCAGCAGGAATATTAATGATATTAATCCAGAATCATCAGACAGAAGAGGAACACACTACAAGTTATACTTTTATTTTTCATACTTTGAATTGCATTTTGCTGATGATACTTTAAGTAAGTTATTTTGAATGCAGTACTTGTGTCTTGTAGAGGAGTGATGTACTAGTATTTAAGGTATGTGGATACTTCCCTGTGCGTGGTTCCTGCAGGTGAACATTGCAGGAACCTTTAACGTGATCCGCCTGGCTGTGGGTGCGATGGGGAAGAACGAGCCTGACGCGGACGGACACCGAGGCTGCATCATCAACACGGCCAGCGTGGCCGCCTTTGATGGACAGGTCAGTAGAAACACACGCAGAGAAAAGAAAAGAAAGAAAGAAGTTGTCTCTCCGTTTGTCAACTTAATTCTTTGCTCTCCTTTTTCTCCCCAGGTTGGCCAAGCAGCATATTCAGCTTCTAAAGGGGGCATCGTTGGGATGACCCTCCCTATCGCACGAGACCTGGCGCCCATGGGCATCCGGGTCATCACCATAGCACCCGGTGGGTGGACTTTACATACAGTACATATACTCACTCTCTGGAAGATACTGTTCCTGTAGAACCAGAGTGTGCAACACTTTTTTCTTATTTTCAGTGACATTTCTGTATGATATTGATCTTAGTTTTGTCAAGTGTGTTTTCATTTCCAGTTATTGTGTCATTCTATCCCTGTTTCCCATGTTCAAGCATATGATCGGAGTTATCTTATGATCGGAGGCTAACCCTCTCCCCCCCAGGTCTGTTCTCCACGCCCCTCCTGGCTGGTCTTCCAGAGAAGGTGCGTTCCTTCCTCGCCCGCCAGGTGCCCTTCCCCTCGCGCCTGGGAGACCCCGCTGAGTTCGCCCACCTGGTGACCGCACTGGCTGAGAACCCCATGATTAACGGAGAGGTGATCAGACTGGACGGAGCCATTCGCATGCAGCCCTGAGACGGACGCCGTGCGTGTCAGCGGGGCCACGATAACAAGGCGTTGATCTCCACCTTCCTCAAATTAAGAACACTTTAATGTCTGAGTGTGCGTGTGCCTGGCTACCTGGTGTAGTTTCATTGTAGAAAGCTGCTGACAGTAAATATAAACTACAAAACACCCTTTATCAAGTTTGTGTGAGAGGAAGTGTGTAAAAAATGTCTACATCATTCAGAGCATTGCAGTACTTTATGAACTGCACCTTGGTTGTTTTATAAACTAATTCAGATAATAATAAAGCTCAG
>NC_048413.1:1009528-1012310 GCF_013103735.1 Etheostoma cragini | reverse complement strand
GCATATACCCCGGCATCTGCATAGGTACCAAGAGCAGTAGCTGAACCAGGCCGGTCATAGGTATCGATCATCTCCACCAACCCGGGTGCTCCAACAGTAACTTCTGCAGTTCCTTTCACAACTGCAAATAAAGAGATACTACATTTAATCTCAAAGAGGACTAGACATCAAAATCACTATGTAGCTACTGGAAGCAGTTAAGTATATGATGTAGTAAGTTGGGGGGGCAGTAGCTCAGTCTGAAGGGAGTATGGTTTGAAACCAGAGGGTTGCTAGTTCATCCCCCTCCAGAGGTCTGAAATTTGACTCTGACCTGCAGGCCTTGGTTGTGGTTGGCCTCTGCCGATTGTTATTTTTATCTCATAACCTTTGCTCTCTCAAACTCAGACTTTATTCTCATAGATATTACAGTAACAGATTCTTCAGACATCAACACTAGTCCTAATATAATCAACAGTCTAGTGTAGTAACAAAATTAAAAGATTTTTTTTTTACTTACCCTGAGAGTTCATGTCTGAAAGACAAAAAAGGAAACTTAGTTTTTTTCATATTTAGGCAAGTTCATCTTTTCCTTTAAAATCCATAAAGGTCATGTTAAAGATCACGTAAAAGGTCACGTAAAAGCATTTCTACAAAAGCTCCAGATTTATAGACTTGGCATGTTGACATCTCCAAAGAGACTTGGCAGCTTTTTGTTTCACTTTCATTTTATATATATATATGTATATGTAGATATATCTATATAGAGATATATATAAATTTATATAGATATATACATAGATATATCTGTATCTCTATATCTATAGAAATATATATATATATATATATATATATATATATATATATATATATGTATGTATATATATACATATATATGTATGTATATATATACATATATATGTATATATATACATATATATGTATATATATATTTATACATATATATGTATATATATATATATACATATATATGTATATATATATATATATGTATATATATATATGTATGGTGGTGGTGTAGATATACTGAATAAATTGTGTTACAGTTTTTTCAAATGCTAAAAAGTCCTTCAATTGATCTGTCCTTATGACTTTATATTAAAACACATATTTCTTTCAATAAATTAATTTCCTTCCAACGTGCGACTTTTTACCATAAAACTGATTTTATTGTATTTTAATTATAGATTTGATTATTGAAATATTGAACATTTGATGTTGATAAAAAAACACAAAGTAGAAACTGCATTTAACTAAAAATACACTGTTTAAGTTTAATATTAGCTAATCATTTGAGCTTAACGTTGCACGTGTGAAAACGCCTCGTGGCATCCTCACAATTGGTCAAGTTAGCTTTAGACAAACAAAAGCAGAGCTATTTTAGCACGAGATATAGACGTTCAGTTTTAAAAACTTTCTCCGATAAAATAGGTCACTTGCATATGTTTTGAGAAGAAACGGCCTCCAGAAGCCCAGCGACCCCCCCCCCCACCCCCGGCCAGCAGCAGGGAGGTCACGCCCAGCTGGCTGAGACTTGCCCAGACATTACTCTTCCCACAAGCCCTACCACTGAGTTTTGGGAAGGCAGTTTATTGTAAAATACAATATCAATTTTATGGTAGTAAGGTGCACGTTCCCACAACATTCACACTTTTCATTTTTCTGTATCTTAATCTGAAAGCAAAATAAAAGGAAATGAATGTATTGAAAGGAATATACATTTTAATACAAAGTCGAATGGACAGTTCCATTGAAGGACTTTTTAGAGTGAAATGTTTGAGTTAGAAAAGCAGAAATGAGGAATTATTGAAACTAAAATTAAAGGAATGGATGTTGATGATAATCACAGACTGGAATATGTCAACTTTTACTCAATACTATTTCAAAAACACTTCAATTATTTGTCCAATACTATAAAATTTAATAAGACGCCCCAAATTAATCAAAGTAGAGATTTGTAGCTAATTGGCAAAGAGCGTTGGGTGGAATCCATCATGTTATTTTGGGGAATTAAAAAGAACATTGATATAGGACAATATGAGGACAACATGAGGACAACATGAGGACAACATGAGGACAACATGAGGACAACATGCAGACAACATGAAGGCAACATGAGGACAACATGAAGACAACATGAGGACAACATGAGGACAACATGAGGACAACATGAGGACAACATGCAGACAACATGAAGGCAACATGCAGACAACATGAAGGCAACATGAGGACAACATGAGGACAACATGAGGACAACATGAGGACAACATGAGGGTTAAAACAAGAAATACATGTGAGTAAGATATTCTTATTCTAAACTGAATCAGAAAGAAGTATAAATTACTGATACATACATGAGAATAGTGAATTAAAATATAATTTACTGATACAAACTAATGTTTTGTATATTTAGTAATACACCAATATTACCGTATACGTGTGTACATTTCTGTTGGAATGATAACATCACATGAAGGATTCCTTACCTGAATGATGTTGCTCGGGCTGCAGGAGAAGTGTGTGCAACAGAAAGTAAAAAACTTCTTCAAATACAGTTTGGGACAAAGGGGCGACAGACAGGAAGTGGGTTGGTTCGTTATCCTCCTTCAAGCACATAGTCAAAACACTCAGTCCTGGGGGGGGGCATGGTTTTAGTCTAGGTTGTTTTTCACTGGACTGACAGTTACAGAAGCAAAAGTAAAAACTTCATGCAAACTGTCAGCTTTACTACAAGTCTGGCATGTGCAAAATACCACAACATTGGCCAACCTGGCAGGACCCC
>NC_048413.1:1005882-1009428 GCF_013103735.1 Etheostoma cragini | reverse complement strand
TGTGTGTGTGTGTGTGTGTGTGTGTGTGTGTGTTTCGGAACAAAAATGTTAATGTTAAATTAATTAATGTTGTAATAAATATAATACAACTATCACAGTATAATACAATACATAAATATAATACAACCATCACAGTATAATACAATACATAAATATAATACAACCATCACAGTATAATACAATGCATAAATATAATACAACCATTACAGTATAAAACAAAACATAAATATAATACAACTATCACAGTGAGATGACACTGTATGCAAGTAATACACAAAGAAAGCAATATCTTTTATGTTTATCACTGTATAATCTGATAAATGTAAGGTTACATATTAAGTGTATGTCCATAGCCAGGGGTAATCTACTTCCAAAACACTATAACATTATCATATTTCCAAACAGTGTAATATGGTCCCGTTCTGTCCAGCTGGGACACGCTTCCTTTTGGTTCTGGTCAGAGACATTTCAGAGACAGCTCTAATCTACTGGTCCTGGTTCTTTGCCCCAGGTGGAAACAACCTGAACTTAAAGGTTGACTGGTGTAAAACAATCGGGTTCTTTCTATATGTTAAATAGTTTTCAGTTCTATATATCTGGCAGAGACAGAGGGGGTAGGTGAGGTACAAGAAAAAGGCCCCTCCTAACAGACCCAATGCTTCTTAATCCTATCCTGGCTGCATCATACAAAGTTTATAACTTTTTTATAACTCAACATCAGTTACATCTTCACTCAGCAGGGACACAGTAATGACAATAATACAATTATCTTTTTTCTGCACTTTATTTTCAGTATGACAAAGACTGATACATTTACTACTATGTGCATTCTGTTATTTAAAAGCAGCAGACACGGAGAATCACTTCATCATGTTGAAATGTCAGATCTGCAGGGACGTTAACACAGGACACAGGATGGAGGACAGATATCTGGTGGAGTTGGAAATGTCCGAACCAGTTTCATTTATAACATTTTATTGTTGTTATAGAAGACATAACATATTCACAAAGAGCTGTGTTTGGTAAAAAGCCACAGTCTACCATAATTTGAATTCTAACCCAGTGCCGAGCACAGAAACGCCCATAGTACGGCCTATGGAGAAGCCGGTTCCCAGAACCTTTGCCTCTAGACCTGACGGGCCGACACCGACGCCGGTGTCTGCTGACAGACCGACCGTGGCTTTCAGCCGACCTGCAGAGGCTGACACACTTCCCAGTCCTGCTTTGACAAAGGCTCTGGCCCCCTCTTCATTAGAGAGTTCAGCTTCTGCGCTGGCGTTGGGCCCTTTGACCTGTGGTCCATAAAAGCTCCCTGGTGGGACACGTTCTAAACAAAGAGACGCTGCAGTTAATCTCAAAGAACATATTTGATACACTTGAGAATAACATTGTAAAAACATTATAGAAATAATATTCCAAACAGACATCATCCACAGACACTCTGATATACTTCTTTACAATGTGTTGGGTTGGTCAAGCCTGACTGTATTAACGGTATAAAACCTTTAATAACTGATGTTTCTTCTTGAGGAAACAGGTTATGATAAGACATATATGAACTTATATTGCAATATGTTAACTCCCAAACCCTTGTCCGTTAAATAATACCACTTAACGTTGTTTTTGTAGTAAATACTGTGTTAATGCAGCATCAAGATACTTCAATAATCCTAACACATTGTTCAATAAAAAACAAAGTATGGGCATTTTTATCTTGACAGCTCTTTCTTCTGCTTCTAATCACTGAAGTTAGAAATTATTAGAAACTAAAAGTGTATCAGTCCTCAATATACTACATTATTATTATAGAAAGTATGCACTGCTGCACACGGCTGGTGTTTGCCTACCAGACATCTTCAGGAAGAGTAGTTCACTGGGAAAGAAGAAGAGGAGATGTCAGCAGCAGATTACAGCTGGAGATTCTCTCAACGGTCTCATTAAGATCTGCAGCAACTTACACTGTATATTATATATCACACTACATATTGCATACAAAACGGTAACTGTTCATTAATGATCATCAGTGTTACTGAAGATGCAAATAACATTTGGTTATTCTGTACTGAAAACAAACAGTCAATAAAAATATAAATTACAGATACAAACTGCACTATTTAGTGCAAAATACTGATAATACCATGAAGCATGCATACATTATTGTAGGCATAACAAATATGACTTGATTGATGAGTTACCTGAACGAGGTTTTTGTCTGCTGCGTGCTCTAAGCGTCTCTGCTGGACTGCACCGTTGGGGAGGCATATATACAGGAAGTCAATGTTTTCCTTGCACTTTCAGAACAGCTCAGAGGGGCTCTCCCCCCCCACACACACACACACACAGCCTGTGAAAAACATAAACAGCAAACCCTTATAATATTTTGAGTGAAGTTGTTTTTCATCTGTTTTATTCCATTTCTTCTCCCACTCAAGAGAAGTCATGACTGTCCTTTCTTCTCTTTCTTTTTTACTATACAAAAAATTGTTGTATATTTGTAAAACACTGCTCTGTCTGCCTTTCACAAGATTATTAATATGTTATCTGAGGTTTTAGTTCTTTCGCTTTCTGTTTAACAGGGTGGAGATCCCCTGACCCAGAATAAAACTCAGAACTCAGAACTCTTCACACGGGCAGTGAAACAAAAGTCTTTGTGGTTCAAATTGTGTTTGCTTTTTTAAATTGTTGTCACCCAAAATGCTTTCAATGACCAGATTCAACTTAATCCATCAACGCTTAAGTAGTTTATAATTTACCTCCGGCTAAATACTATATATCTGAACACATTCAGAGCAGAAATGTGCTTCGGTTTACCTACACCACCCACCAAGAGCCTGGGTCTGGCCCAGGTTTCTCCCTAAAAGGGAGTTTTACCTCACCACACACTTGACACACTAAATGCTTGCTCTGGGGGGAACTATTATTGATGGGACTTTGGAAATTATAGAGTTTGGTCTTGAGCTGCTCTATGTGTAAAGTGTCTTGAGATAACTCTTGTTTTAATACTACAAATAAATGAAAAGCTTTTAGGCATTTTTTAGATAGGATAGCTGAAGACATGAAAGGGGAGAGCGGGGGGATTCCAACCCAGGCCCACTATGCTGAGGAGTAAACCTCTACCTATTGGGCGCCCGCTCTACCGGCTGGGCAAACCGGGCACCCAAACTGAAATGAATTACTCTCTCTCTCTCTCTCTCTCTCTCTCTCTCTCTCCGTTACGTCCTGCCTCTGGTTGTTTACATAGGCATAATTTAGATTTAGATAACTTGATGCAGCAAAGGCACAATTCGTTGTAGAAAAACTCACCGGAATGCAGCAAATGTGTTTGACATGCTCAAAGTTCGCCCACCTGGTGACCGCACTGGGTGAGAACCCCATGATTAACAGAGAGGTGATCAGACTGGACGGAGCCATTCGCATGCAGCCCTTTATCAAGTTTGTGTGAGAGAAAGTGTGTAAAAAATGTCTACGTCATTCAGAGCATTGCAGTACTTTATGAACTGCACCTTGGTTGTTTTATAAACTAATTCAGATAATAATAAAGCTCAG
>NC_048413.1:996376-1005782 GCF_013103735.1 Etheostoma cragini | reverse complement strand
GCATATACCCCGGCATCTGCATAGGTACCAAGAGCAGTAGCTGAACCAGGCCGGTCATAGGTATCGATCATCTCCACCGACCCGGGTGCTCCAACAGAAGCTTCCACACTTCCTCTTACAACTGCAAATAAAGAGATACTACATTTAATCTCAAGGAGGACTAAAGATCAAAATAACTACATGTAACTACTGGTATTTGACACAGGAAATTGGGGGTGGCAGTAGCTCAGTCTGTAGGGAGTTGGGTCAGGAACCGGAGGGTTGCTGGTTCAATCCCTGAACAGACCAAAGTATGGTGGTGGACTGGGAGCTGGAGAGATGCCAGGCAACTGCTCGGGGTAGCCCCCTCACTCTGACTACACACATGCTCAGTACCTATGCATGCCCTAATGGAGAGATGTACAGTATGTATAGGTTCTGAGTGTGTGTAGTTCAAGCCTGTGTGTAGTAACACCAGTGTACATTGTAATTTCTCCTTGCTCAGGATTAACAAAACATACATTATCATTATGAAGTTGTGTAGGCGACCACATACAGAGGTTTACTCCTCGACACAGAGGGCTCAAATTTGACTCTGACCTGCGGACCTTTGCTGCATTCCCCCCCCACTTGTGTTCAGCTGTCCTGTCAAAAATACCGAATAAAATCATCAAAAAACGTTGTGCTACGCCCCTGCTCACTACTATTGTAGTTACACACAGTAATTATAAACAGTGAACAAAACATCCCGTACCACTAGGAAAGGTACAAATCGATAAATGAAAAAAAAAACATTTTAATGCAACATTTTGAGAGTGAGCTTAAGAATTTTGTTACAAAAATATAATTTTGTGAAGTACATTGTCAGATACAAATCATGTATATTAGACCCAGTGGCACCTGTGATGTCGCACGTGGGCATTTAGGAACCTTTAATAAACCTGGGAGTAAAAATGGAGAAGCAGATGAATTCTGTTTCTTTCAACTTAGGCTTCTAGGACTGACCACTGTAATTGTAATTGTTATTTTTATCTCATAACCTTTGCTCCTCAAATTCAGACTTTATTCTCATAGATATTACAGTAACAGTTTCTTCAGACATCAACACTAGTCCTAAAATCATCAACAGCCTACTGTAGTAACAAAATGAAAAGATTTGTTTTTTACTTACCCTCAGAGGCCATGTCTCTTGGTTTTTTCATATTCAGGCAAGTTTGTCTTTTCCTTTAAAATCCATAAAGGTAACATAAAACATTTGCACAACTTCAAAAGCTCCAGATTTATGTATATAAATGTATATATTTATAGATTTGGCATTTTTACATCTCAAAAAAGATTTGGCATCTTTTTCTTTTTCTTTCACTTTCATAGATATATATATATACTGTGTATATATATTTATACTGTATATAGATACACTGTATATATATACTGTATACATATATATATATATTTTACAGAAAAAGTGGACGCGATGTAAGTTTTTTCTGTTTCGTGAATATAGTTTTTTCGTCTTCCAGCATTAAACAGATGTGTGTTGTGCAAATTTTTGTCATATCACTTATGAATTCCTATAAGTTTCTAAAGCTACATTACAAGAACTGGAACCGAGTAGATACCTAAGTCTGTTTTTCTGTTCAAACACAAGTGTACATTTTTTGTAATTTTTTCCCCATATGGTCATATTCACCTTTGATCTAATGAGGAGTTTGGAAGGTGCAGGTCCACTGGGACCGACGTGGATGTCTCAGCTGGACGAGGACACGCCAAAGCTGCTGGAGCTGTTCCCTTTGAACAGAGGACAGTGGTTGGGCGGTGCATTAAGAACTTGCTGATGCAGCTGATACAGGTGAGGATGAACACACCAGACACAAGGAAGGAACTTTTAGATGTGTGCTTTCTAATTCCAAAAAAGGAGAAAGAGACTGGGTGTGAGCAGTCTGAGGCCCCGCCACCATCCGTTAAAAAGAGAAGGTCTGGGTACAAGCAAGACTGGGGACATGAACATTTGTGGCTGGAAGGTGTTGAGGGGGGCACCGAGTGACCTTTTCGGGACCTTTGCAAAATGTCCTTCTCAATCAGGCATGGAGGGGGGTGCAATGTCAAACAACACAGACTCACGGAGACTCACAAGACACATGTCCAACAGAAAGAGACATCCACATCTATGGATGCTTTCCCGTGAACCTCTGGAGTTGTGAGTTAAGATTTAGTTTTTAACTGTTCCTGTGGTGTTGATCAACTACAATTCCTGTTAATCCTATAATTTTATATTATGAATTATTTAAAGGGAAGAAATTGCAGTGAAAAAAAAAATTAAATAGCCAAAGTAAATCGTTTAGTGTTCAAAATATTATGAATCTTTATTTAGAAAAAAAATACACATTGGTTGGCCTAGTCATGAGCTTACATCATCAATTACACATGTTTAGGGGAATAGGGCATTATTAATAACCATGTAAGGTGGTGTGTGCTAGAAATGGGTAAACCACTATCAGTGAGTCTGCCCGTGGGGGGGGACCACCTGCTAATAAGCCCAAAGGGGGAGAGGGCTATGTTTCTGAGGGACAATGTGGGACCTTGCCTGGCGCAGCAGTGCCCCCCCCAGCAGTGGTTTACCCAGAGAGAGACCCGGTGGAGAAGAGAGAGAGACCAGGTGCTTATGGATCTCTGCAGTCTGGCCAGAGCATGCTGCTTTGTACTCGGGGGGACTCTCCAGCATCCATGCAAAGTTTGACAACTTATGACGTATTTCAAATACCTTTTTTTGTGGAACTTGATACACTGCGCCCAAAACACACCTACGAGTTCATCAATCTCACCGATACGCTTCTTGAAGTGAAACGTGGTTGTTGGCCTCGCACTGGAGACTGATTCAGTTTTTTCTGGTCAAGGAGGATACATTTCTCTGGGCCTGATGAGCGTGTTCTTGAGTTGTCCCTGTAGGCTTTTCAAGGTCTCTGTGGGACTCTGCACTGGGTTTAAAACTAACCTCCGTGATCATTTCTCTTCATGAACATTTTATTGTTATTTTAAAATGATTTAACCGATGTGCTCACTGAAATGTAAGCTGAGGTCACATGTTCTAGTATGTAAACTAGTACGTTTTAACCCTCGTGTTGTCTTCACTTCGGGACCCCCTCGTGTATTTTACTTATTTGGGGTTTTAAAAACAATTCTGAAATAAAACTTTACTTCATAATCTATTAACGAATATTGTCTTTATATACATGTTTCGAGGATGCTTCAGTCTCTACCAAAACACAATAAAAAATGGAAGTGAGGTTCTTTTTTTGTCATAAGTTATAATTCATGTTGAAAATCCACTTTTGAAAAAACACAGTGTCATATCCAGAATAATGTTCTGAACTGAGTCAGGAATACATGTTTATCACAGGAAATAAAGCAAGATCTTAGAGTTTCAGGTAGAAAAAATTTAAATTGTACTCTTTTTCTTCTTGAAAAAAATAATACACCAATATTACCATTCACGTTTCTGTTGGCATGATCACATCACATGAAGGATTCCTTACTTGAATGATGTTGCTCGGGCTACAGGAGATGTGTGTGCAACAGAAAGTAAAAAACTTCTTCAAATACAGTTGGAACAAAGGGGATACAGAGAGGAAGTGGGTGGGTCGTCAAACACTCAGTTATGGGGGGACGTGGTTTTATTCTAGGTTGTTTCAAAGGTGCTTTTTCACTGGACTGACAGTTTCAGAAGCAAAAGTAAAAACTTCATGTAAATTGTGGCTTTACAATAAGTCTAGCATGTGCAAAATATCACAACATGGATTGTTGTCATTGGTCTAGCTAACATTGGCCAACCTGGCAGGACCCCCCTTTCTAACTGGACTTGTAGTCTCACATTGTTTAGGCTGCTCCACATAGCATCATGGGATCTCTGGTTAAAGGCAGCAAATTAACTTATACGTTCAAATGAAGCAGACTAATGTTTTTAAATTTCATCCCATATCTCAACTAACAACTAACTCACCAGCTTCATAAAAGGCTCACACTGAAAAAACTTCAATAATTCAAAACCATTTATTTAAACCTCCATTAAAGCGTCCATGCACATGAATGATGAAACAGCTAAAAGTCAATAAAACACAATTTGGAATAACTTGAAACTGACTAAATAACAAACAATAAAAACAAACAGAAAATTAGCTGATGAAAAGCAGACAGTGTTTTTTTAATTTTGGTTTTGGACATAATTTGACCATAAGGGGAAAACAGGAAAATTGATGACAAGTCAAAGAGGCTGATAATGATAACCAAAGAGCCCAGATTATTATCCGTCATCAATTTTCAATATTCTTTAACTTTGTTAGAGCTAGTACTGGTAGTCAGCATGTCAAAGTGTCAGTGAGCAAGTTGCTTGGTGGTTGTGTGGTGGCTTTCTGCTGTAACACTGAATTCTGCAAACCATCAGGTTCTGTGTCAAAACCCAAACCCCAATCTTTTCTTAACCCTAACCAAGTAGTTTTGGTGCCTGAACCTAACCAAACTGCAACCAATTCATGTCAACCACCCTGAGCGCTTCACTTCCCATTTGGGCCACAGAACCTGATGGGTCACAGATATTGGTGTCACACCTGTGTGTGTGTGTGTGTGTGTGTGGGGGCGAGCCCCTCGGAGCTGTACTGAAAATGAACGTATAACACTGACTTCCTGTTACAGTGGGGGATATTTGCCTCCCCATGGCCATGGCCTATATGCCATTCTGTTTGTACTTTTATTTTTCTGTAAGCGTGTTGTCCATAACAAACCGTGTAGTGAAAAATGATTTCCTCTTGGTGACAACACGTTTAAAGTCCAACCCATGTCTTAATAACTCCCAAACCGCAAACAGTTCAAACCAGATCACACAGCACACCCTGCACACATCACACTAACTTACCAGCAGTCCAATGGATCTTCTGAAGAAGGTAAGAACCAACAACAGAAACACCAGATCTCCGTCTCACAATGGAATTGTGACAACTAAAAAAAAACGTTTTTGAGTGGCATCAGCCAGGTACCTGGGATGAGTAGGTAACGTAATGTAGAGTCAGTGTAATGTCATAGAATGTGAAAATATAGCAATGGGACTCCAGCCAGTGGAACTGGGAGATTGTCTTTCAAAGGAACTTATAAAGACACATCCTGCAGACATTGCTTACCACTAACTTCTGTTCTGTCTCCTATAGATTCCTACCAGAGTCGATAATGTAGAGTGTGTGACTGCAACTGCAACCTTCAGAAACATTGTCAGCTCCAAATAAACTGCTCCTGACCATTATGAATGAGCCCTCTGACTCTCTCATTTTCCAATTTATGACTACTAGGAACAAATAATCAGACCTCTTTGGGAATCATGCCACATGTCTTTTGCCCTCTGAATGGCTGGGGTGAAGTTTGTATCAATGGAGTGGAGATATATACATGATGGCTTTCATTAGAAATGAATCTTGATGGATGAATGTCTGTAGAAATTGTAATTAAAAACTCCCACAGTCCAGGATGAGTAAAACTAAAGGCTACATCCCAAAGATTTTGGTTTTCTGTCATCACAAAGACAATGTCAATTGCATGAAAACAAAAGATAAAGATACAGCAGAATTCACGAAAACGTTGTTCTTGTGCTACGTCCTGCAGTGCCCTGCTGTGCCATGAACTACTACAAACTACTATTTCTAGTCACTGTTCCATTATCTTTTATTGTGACTATTATTGCTACGCTTCATAACACCCCCAACCGGCCCCATCAGACTCCGCCTACCAAGAGCCTGGGTCTGTCCCAGGTTTCTCCCTAAACTTTTAGAGTGGTCTAAAGTTGCTCTATCTCTAAAGTGTCTTGAGATAACTCTTGTCAGGAGTTGACCCCCAGTCGGAGGTGGTTAATGTGGCTTGGGAAAGGGAAGTTTGGGGTCCCCTGCTGGAGCCCCTGCCCCTGCAAACCTGCCACCGATGACAATCAATGGATAGACATTCTTAGATTTCCAATCAACGATAGTCTAGCTAGCTGTCTGGATTTACCCTCCAGAGATGTGAGGACCAGGTAACCATGGTCCTCAGATTAGACAGATAGTCTAGCTAGCTGTCTGGATTTACCCTGCAGAGATCTGAGGACCAGGTAACCATAGTTCTCAGATTAGACAGATAGTCTAGCTAGCTGTCTGGATTTACCCTGCAGAGACCTGAGGACCAGGTAACCATAGTTCTCAGATTGGTAAAATAGTCTAGCTAGCTGTCTAGATTCACCCTGCAGAGATCTGAGGACCAGGTAACCAGAGTCCTCAGAAATCCACCAGAGGTTAGAACGCCAACACAAAGAAAGAGGACGGTAACGGACATCCAGCCAAAATGAAAGACATCTGTCAGAATTTTCGCCGAACCTGAACAATCGCAAAAGTGGAACGTCGAGCACATGGAGTACCTGTTCAATGATTTGCATGGTGCATCACTCACGTAGGGACAAGTTCAAGACAATTCAACTCTTGTAGCGGGACGGTGTGTGACTGACAACCGCGACAGTTTCATAGGGTTGCGCCAGCTTGTCGCTCCGGAACCTAAGATCTTTGAGAGGAGGGGCGAGACTGTTGAGGTCTATTGAGCAACAAAATACATGTCTAGTGCCCCCCTCTAAACTGCGGCCACGCCCCCTTTTCCATAACTAATGAACTGTTTTGACCAAGACACTTGTGTGACGCATCGTTGTGCTCAGCAGAGCGTTTCCTTTTTCATTGGTCATGGATTGCCCCGCCCCCTATACTTTATCACCATTTCTGAGCCAGACACATGGGAAGAAGCGAGCGCCCGTCTATTGCTGCTTGCAGCTTTTAATTACTTTTTTGTGTTGTTTTTTTTATAGAAATGGAGGAAATATGCCCCCCCCCCCACCTTTTCTGTGCCCTTTTGCTCTGAGCTGTTGTAAAGGTGAACTTCAGACCTTCAGTATCTGGTGCAGTGGGGGATATATGCCTCCCCAACGGGTGCAGTCCAGCAGAGAAGCTGAGAGCACGCAGCAGACATCACCTTCTATCAACAACCTCATTTAGGTAACTCATCAATCAAGTCATAATTGTTATACCAACAATAATGTATGCATGCTTTACGGTATTATCAGTATTTTGCACTAAATAATGCGGCTTGTATCTGTAATTTAAATATGTATTGACTGTTGGTGTTCAGTACAGAATAACCAAATGTTATTTGCATCTTCAGTAACATCATTCCAAGGAGTTCATTGAATAATTTACCATTAATCAACACATACCATTTTGCATGCAATATGTAGTGTGATATATAATATACAGTGTAAGTTGCTGCAGATCTTATTGAGGCAGTTGAGAGAATCTCCAGCTGTAATCTGCTGCTGACGTTTCCTCTTCTTCTTTCCCAGTGAACTACTCTTCCTGAAGATGTCCGGTAGGAAAACACTAATCGTGTGCAGCAGCGCATACCTTCTATTAATAGAAATATGGTTTATTGAGGACTAAGTTAATATCTAACTTCCGTGATTGAAAGTGGAACAAAGAGATAACAAACGTCCTTACTTTGTTATGAGTGTTGAAGCATCTTGAGGCGATATAAACCTTGTATATGTGCAGAGTCCATCCCTCTGTTGATATGATCGTTATGACGTTATGATTGCCAAAGAAAGATAAATTAACTTGCCTGGATAAGCATCCAACTCATTTTCCTCTTTCCTTTTTTTCAGATCTTGCTGATAACAGTGAGTAAAGAAACATTTTGTCAATCAAATTGAACTTTGAGTCCAGTGGGCTGTTGATCAGGAGACATTTTGAGAAATAGCCAAATTTGGTATTGTCCAAATTTACAGATTTGTTTCAATTCTAAAAACATACTGCAGTGGTATTTATTTGAGTTAACATATTGAAATACGAGCTTAGATATCCCTCCTATTCATATGTTTCCTCAAGTAAAAAACACTGTCTTAAAAGTTTTCATTTCAGGCTTGATCACCCCAACACATTATAAATAAGAAGGTCTCTGTGGATGATATCTGTTTGGAAAATGTGATTTTGAAATGTTTTTTACAATCTTATTCTCAAGTACATTGATTTTTTCCCCTCAAATAGCTTCTTTGCGATGACTGTAACTGTGGAGTATCTTTATGTGTAACCCATGCAGTAGTAAAAGGAGATCTAGCGGTGGGGACAGGCGGGAATCAGACCCTGATCCACGCCATGGACCGGCCCGGTAAAGCTTTTGCTGCTGGTACCTATGCTGGTGCCGGGAAATTCGAAGATGAACTGGATGAGGAAACTGGAGTGTACGCTGGCGCAGGAGTTGGCCACGTTCGGGCTGAATGGAGTTATTTTGAAGCAGAGGCCAAAGGGCCCAACGCCAGCGCAGGGGCCGAAATCTCCAGGGCAGTGGGTCTGGCGTTAGACACCGGGGGCAGCCTCGGTCCGTCAGGTGTAGAGGCTAAAGTACTGGGAACAGGATTCTCCTTTGGTCGTACTATGGGGGTTTCTGTGTTTGGCACCGGGGTGGAAATTAAATTATGGTAGACTGTGGCTTTTTACCAAACACAGCTCTTTGTGAATGTGTTATGTCTTCTATAACAACAATAAAATGTTATAAATGAAACTGGTTCGGACATTTCCAACTCCACCAGATATCTGTCCTCCATCCTGTGTCCTGTGTTAACGTCCCTGCAGATCTGACATTTCAACATGATGAAGTGATTCTCCGTGTCTGCTGCTTTTAAATAACAGAATGCACATAGTAGAAAATGTAGCAGTCTCTGTCATGCTGAGAATAAAGTGCAGAAAAAAGACTACTATTGTACTATTGTCATTACTGTGTCCCTGCTGAGCGAAGAAGAACCTGACCATGGTGCATTGCTCGCAACATGTATCTTCTTTAACATGAACATACTTTAAAACAAAATTAAAACTGACTTTAGTAAGAAGCCTCCCCGCCTTACTATTCCTGGTGTTGATGTTGTCCAACAGTATATCGGAGGATCATTATGAATGATAACCTTTGATCCTTAAAGAAAGGGACCATATTTCACTGTTAAATGTGATAAAGTTATCAAGTTTTAGAGGTAGATTACCCCTGGCATGAGGCACACGCCCAATACCTAACCCTACATTTATCAGATTATACAGTGATAAACATAAAAGATATGGCTGCCCATTACTAAATAGAGTCATCACACTGGAAGAAAAGCAGTTGTTGTGATTGGTTGTTTTAGGGCTGGCTTTCTAAAACACCTCAGGAATAATAAGGATGATCTTACCTTATCAGATTGTTCCATTTCCTGCCAACTTGGCATGTGAGAAAAACAAGTGATGCTACACATAACAGCTTAACTCTGCGTGTGACATTTCTTAAATCCGAGGATATTTGTTGTGAAATGCTTTCTAATCAGACTTGTATTTGGAATATTCTTTTAAATAATTTT
>NC_048413.1:982636-996276 GCF_013103735.1 Etheostoma cragini | reverse complement strand
ATCTATTTATCTATCTATCTATACATATATATGCAAAGCTCAGAAAGACTTTTTTCTGTAATTAAACTGAAATAGGAATGAAAGAGTTATCCATTGTACCGTTGGAGAGAAACAGTGAACAGATAAAAGAACAAAGATACCAACATGTCCAGGTACGATGTCTGAGGTTATATACACAGCTGTAAAATGTGAAAAACACTTCTTACATTATAATAAAACACTTACTAATCTTCAGAAAGTAATGAAGGTGGAAGCAATGGCCACTCCATTTCTTTGTATTTATAGATGACGTAACTTTGAACCACTGGCAAAGGGAAAAAAAAACATCAAGTGTAAATAAGTTTAGTAAGTAATAAGTAAGTAAGTCATAAATAAAGCATAACACGTTTTTTAATGGTTTTATTATAAGGTTATTTCTGCAGTACCAACAGTTACACTAGGTGAAAGTAAAAACCTACTTCATTTACAATAGTCATGTAGTAGTAGTACTGTATGTGTATTAGCATGCAAGCATTTGCTAATGTCCACTAAACATGAAGTACAGCTGAGGCTGATGGGAATGTATTTTACCTGTTGAATGGATGAACTGTAATATTGTGTGAAGTACAAAGTAATGGGTTAATGGAGATGCATTTATTCAATGGACTCAAACGTTGAAAGCCAATGTACTTCATTAAAGTACAAGTGAAATAAAAACATGTACGTATACTATATAATTTGAAGAGGTGTATGTGTAATTGTAATTCAAAGAAAAATGAAATGAGTTTATTGTAAGAAAAATCACTATGGCAGTGATTTTTCTTACAATAAACTCATTTCATTTTTAAAATATTTGTCCTTGATAAAGAACATCTTCAGTGAAAACACACAAGCACAGAGGCAAATACATTCAGAAGAAGTGCAAACATACAGTGAGCAGCATTTGAGCATGAGTAAAGGATCAATATATACTATATAAAAACACTAAAATGTTGCCCACAATATGTTGCTTTACCATTATTTAAAAATTTTGGATTACAAAAATTCAAAGTATATGATAACATTTGCAGAATTCTTTTTTCATGGAGTTTTCCAATTTTATATGGAGTTAATATTTTACCTTCACAGCATGAAATCAGTTGACAGTTACCTTATCATTTATGAGGTGCTTTTCATTACATTTTCAGGAAGATGACTACCTCCTCCTCACCAGCCATTCTGAAAACTCATACTCATACTCAGTTTAGGGGCTCCATAATTTTATGCCCCAGAGGGAAATAAACTTTTTACACATCTACATTCATCTGGCAGCCGGAGTTAGTTTACATATTAATATGAAAGTATGATATATGATACTGTGCAGAAGTAAGTAAAAACAACTGGACTTCCATCCGCTGTGTCATTATAGTTAAATGCTGTTGGTATTATTATTATATTGTTATATTCAGTGACTGAATTGGAGCCAGAAGATGTCAGTATTTAGCAGTTCCATGATCTGAGAATCACGTGCCTTGCATATGTTTATATAGACACATACATCTCGTAGGGTACACCAATAGTCACAAATGTGCTTATGAAACACAATATCATTCCAGTTGGCTACATGAGGGTGCTGAGTGTCTGATTTTACTTAGAAGTGCTTGTACTGCTGAGTACTGGCCCATTTCAGGCAGTGGGCATAATAATATCACTCAAGGGACCATAAGGCCTACTTTTACTTTAATGATTGAAGTATATTTTGTTGTTACTGTTGTACTTTTAAATAACTCTTTGTGTTGTCCTCCTCTGTCACTTTTTGCTGCTTTTTAAAATGTTTTTGTTGCTTTTTCCACCTTTCCTTCCAATGTTTTTGTAGGATTTTTAATTGCTGTACTACAAAATGACAAAGGTCAGAGGTTAGTAGAGTTTGTCCTGATCGCTGCTGTTCTCGTATATAACCAGGGACATGGAGTCTTCATGTCCACAGACCGGAGAAGACTTCTTATTGGTGGTAGACTGAAAGAAAAGGACCTTTACTGAAGCACAGGTTGTACACTGAAGTACTGTACTTTAGTACAATTTTACACTTGTACTTTACTTGAGTATTTATATTTACTTCTACTTTATATTTCAACTCCACTACATTTATAAGGCAAATATTACTTTTGCAGATTTGGATAAACAATACAAAAATAAAATCAACTAAATAATAGGAGATATTTAAGATACACAGCAGTATAAAGTAATTACAATGAGCTCCACCTTTAGCTACAACATTAATGTGATGGACACAATGCATCAATAATTATAACCTAGTGATAATATGATTCTGCAAAGGGCCACTGTGCATAACTAGTGATTTTACGTTTGTTACTTTTTTGCTGATACTTTTGTATTTGTAAGTGAGAGTTTGCAGGACTTATATAAGAGTAAAAACTCTGAATTCTTCCTTCACCCCTGGTACAAATACATGATCAGTCAGACATTTAGAAGCCTGAAGAAAGTCACCTGTGTGTTCCTGTCGTCTGACCGCCCTCTGGTGTTCACACCTGTGGAGCACAAAGAACAAAACCACTAAAGTGTTTATGTATATGAATGAATATTTACTGACAGGATGGCAGGAGTTGGAGGGTAACTCACTGGTCTTCCATCTATAGAGCAACACGCCAACAGCACACAGCACAACCACAGGGACACATACAACCAGAGGCAGGACGTAACCTAGGCAACAGATTTAGAACAAAGAGAGAGAGAGAGAGAGAGAGACCTTGTTAATTGAAAAAACTGACAAAAATCTAGAGACTACAAGTACCACAACTGGAAGATAAGTGAGCATAAATCAAGGGGGCTCTTAAAGAGACAGGTACTAAAACAGAGCGTTTTAGACAGAGGGTGAATTCATATGTGAATATATATATTCAGACCAAATGAGATAAATAATATGTTTTTTAAACCTTAAAGCATGTAAACATGTTCTAGTAGAAATCAAAACTCCAACTATGACCCTAATAATTAGCATGATGTGGGCCCTATAGTACATAAAATGAAAGAATTTCTAAAGATTTGAATCATTATCTAATTGTGTATCTATTTGACACTTTTATAGATTAAAATAGCACATGTAATATGTTAATATTCCAGTTTTGTTGATGATAGACAGACAAACAAAGACATTGATTGGCAGATGGTAACTGCACCCGCTGCACCTGTTTCACGCTGCTGCTGTTCAGGCTGCTTCATGGGCTCAGGGGAAGTTTTTGGAGCTGTGGATCACATATACATATTAATACTGATGATATATGCACAGTAGTTCTAAGCATTTTCTTTCATCATTTACACCGATGAAAACGTACAGCGCAGGCTACGTGTGTTAATATAAACCTGTGCTGATATTTAAAGCATCAGCAGAAGTTTCAGAGAACTTTCCTGCAGATGCTAAAAACTGGAAATGAAACGAGACAAAGCGCCGCCTCTTGGTAACACCACCCACCGCCACCAACCACCTCCTAAAGATAGGGCTCGCTGAATCACTGGCTTCTGTTACAATCACTTCTTAAAACACATTTTTATAGACTTGCTTAAATGTGATGCTGTCTTTTTATCGTCTTTCTTTCACTTTCACCTGTTAATTTCATGTACTACTTTGTAATTTTCACAAATCAGCATCTATTTGTTTTGACAAATAGAGTCTTTAAACGCACCGGGTGTAAAGTTATTTGCTGTCAAAGTGGCGCCAAAATGAATGGGAGTCAATGGGATGCTAACTGCAGGTGATGGCTACGTACCATAAAAATGGCGCCAGGGGAGCTACGCTTAAAGAGGAGAGGCTGACCCCCCCTGGTGATATGTGATTTGTGTGTGCTGCATTTCAACAAGTCCTCCAAACATTACGATATCGGCCATTTGTCCCCCCCTCTAATACGACCCACAGGCGGATAAGTAGTGCCATAGCAGAAATACAACCTCACATCGGAACCAGAGAACGTAAGGGTGGCCATTTTATACATGTTGTTAATGTTGTGAAATGGTCACAGTTTGGTATAGGCTTAGACACCAAAACTACCTGGCTAAGTTTGGAAAAAGATAGTGGTTTGGGTTGAAAACAGACGCTACATTACGCCCTATTTTTTGAAATTACACATACAATAATCCACCATGATCACATTACACTAAACTGAAATTGCCTGTCAAAATTACACATTGTCAAAAACATTTAGAGACCCTCCCAAAATTTCATAAATCATGTTTTCAGGGGAGCACATGTCTCATTAAGGAGAGTAGTTTTCACCCTGGTGAAACCCCCCCCCCCCCCGCCCCATAATGAAAACTGGCCAGCACAGCCCACCCTAAGAAGCTTTTATAATTTCTTTTACATAAATAAAGACATTTGCACTATAAAAAGTTGCAAAAACATTCAGCACAATGCAAGAATGGAAGTGTTGTGCTCAAAATTACAATTATGCTCAAAAGTGAGACTCAACCCCCCCCCAATGGTAAACCCTAAGAGCCCTTGGAATACCCCAACATGCACAGCATCTGCGTACAAACTCACCGTCTGTAACTCTGATCTCAAACGGCCAGTAGGAATCAGGCATGAAAGCCCTTTCCAAGCCACACCTGTACCGACCCGAGTCAGACTTGGCCAGCTGTGTGATGCTCACATACACAACTGTCTCAGATACTGTAAAGGTTCCTCCTTGATAGAAGATGCTGTATCTGCCACTGTGAGCGGCGTCTCCTTCTGTAGCAATGAGAATGTCTTTGTCTTTACATTCGTCCTTACAGAGGAACTTCTTTCTTCCAGGGACGCTGAAGGAGCATGCAACCCGGATGCTACTCCCCTCAGTGGGGGTCAGGGGGTCACCATCTATCACAGCTGTGGAAAAGATGAGGAGTGAACACTGCCAATTATAACTTGCTAAACAGACTGCAAACATTACTGTACATTTAACTTTTCACATGCAGTACTTGCAGTTGTACAGTATCTGCAATGGCAGTTCTGCCAAAGCAAGTCTAGCAGGTGAAGAAAAACGTGTACATGTACTGCATGTGTGTATGCATTTGTGTTTCAGTGTATATGGGCCCGCAAGTATCTAAATATGCATGCATGTGTATGTATACTGTACATGACAATCCTTATTTGAATCACTAACAATAATTGTAAAATATGTTTTATGCAGAGATTTTAGTTTTTGTTGGTTTTTCTTCCTTGTGTTGAAGTGAACATAACAAGTTCAAAAGTAGTAGCGGTGTCTTTTTTGGTTAACTTTATTTTTGTTTGTTTAACGGCTGAAGGATAGGTTCTGCCTTAGAGCATCACTCACACTCTGCTATGTACATTTTCTTTTCCAGAAACACATGACTTAAATGTAGACATGTTGTTGGAAATTGTTTTTACTGCATGTACAACTAAGTTTTGTGCAGCTTTGTTGTCCATGTTTCAGCTGTAGGTCTTTTTCTATATAATATAATAAAACATGTTCTGTATGTAATTTAAGTATTGAGAGGCTGAGAGCAAGCTAAGACCGGAGTCAAATTCCTTCTATGTGTACATTGTGTCCATATGTACAGGGTTCTGTACGTGGGCCTGGCTGTACTGTGTAGGAAGACATAATCCAAATCATCAAATTATTACTCCACAGGCAATAACACTTTTCAACAATGATCACTGAAATAACATAATAATACTGCACTAAGTACAACTTGCACAAACATAGTTTATCCTTACACCTTTATACATACTGTATACTTATACAGGTTGTACATTTTTACTCACCACTTTATGAGTAGTTAGTAGTAGTATTTTCTCTATGTGTATTGGATATTTTGCTGCTGTAGCACTGAAACGTCCCGATCAATACAGACCATCTAAACCAATCTACTGTAAGAAAAGTTCTGCTGGTCAGCCTGATGGATGCGACAGACTAGAACCAGTGCTCACCTGGTAAGAAGCAGAGCAGCAGAACATGCAGGAGGTGCATTCTGAATTTAATCCTGATGATGAAAAAACACCAGACTGCAGGAGAACTGTGTCACTTCACTCCTCCAGTTAGTGGGTGATCATTCAGGAAGCCGCTCCGTGTGATTTCTCCCCTCCTCTCTGCTTTACACAGTTTATAGCTTCATACACTCCCAGTATGATGATGACGATGGTGATGATGATGGTGAAGAATGCTAGTTTTTTTTTTGCAATGTTTTTTTATCTCACAGTATTGTTTTATTGTCTGGTTTTATTCCCTCACTGCAGTCCTGAACTATTTTAACGCTGTCTCCACCTTGTAAAGACTTTGCTTTACAAAGTGCTGAATAAAGTGTTATACAATAATTATGATTATTAAATGGAAATGGCATGTGAACTTATTTAGTGTGAATAGTTTCCTGATGAAATTGCTGTGAAGCCCCTTTAACACAGCTATGAATATTGACTTTTATAATCCCAAATCCTGCGTAAAGTTCCAGTTTAGATGTAAAACCCAGCCAATGAGAGCCGTATTGTTTGTATGAAGTTGGTTCTTTCTTGTTTTCAAATTCTGATCTTTTTAACACATGACTGCAGCCACAAAGGTCTCTGTCCCCAACCCGACCAGGGCCATGATTTAAAACGAGATCAAAACGACGTCAGGTGACTCTTCCACAGTTAGTCGCTTCCTTGTTGTGGTAATACAACAGGAAGAAGTGAAAGCTTTATTTATGGAGCAAAACTATCAGACTGCTAAGAGGACGATTCAAAAACCCTTCACTTCTACTCAAAAACTGGGGGGGGGGGTGATGTGTTTGGGGGAGGGACTCCATCATTTAGAGAAGTGACCAGTTCCTGGTTTACCAGTTAAGAAGAAAGAGAGGCAGCGTTAAACCATCAGATCCTCCAACATGAACGTGGGTCAGTCTCTGATCTGCTTCTTCTTCCTCAGTGAGTAAACTCAGCGTCTGGTTCCATCCATCTAGTTTAGTCTGCAAGTGTTTTAAAAAAATCAATTTTCAGTTGGTGGGTTAAACTTTAGGTAACAGTTTCTCACGATTGGACAGTTTTGCCAAATAGTGTGACTTCTGTTATTAAACAGGATGAGTAGAGTTTCATATGAGTTCCTTTAAAATATAGCTCATTAAAAGTACTAGTTATCCACTCTGAATGACTAAAGAGAAACAAAATGTCAGTTCAGTAACCCTAAATGAACTAAAATAGAAGTGTAAACTGTAGAGGTGAATCTTTTATTCATATATATGTGTGCAGCATATATTTTTTGCACAAATCTTTTTGAAATAACACACTGAAATAAATGGTTGAATAAGACATTTCATAATCATTCTTTGTTGACAGAATCTAATTTGAATCAAATGGCTGTGTGAAAGAAGCAGCTCTCATAGTGACTGTCAAAGTATCTTTAAGAAAGATAGTAACTATTGATTGTTCATCTTTTCTACAGCAATGCAGAATGGACACATTGGTCTCACCAATGCACAAATTTTTTCCTATACAGGAACTGAAGGAGGAGACATCACAGTTAGCTGTGTCTTCACTTTCTCTGGATTGAGTAAAATCTTCTGTAAGCATGAATGTAAAGATGGAGACATTCTTATTGAAACACAAGAGGACACAGCTCAGAGAGGCAGATACAGCATCAGATATGCCAAGGGAAATCTAGAATATCCACGATCTCCACTATATCAGACAGTTCTGTATGTGAGCGTCACAAATCTGACTAAGTCTGATTCAGGACGGTACAGATGTGGTTTGGTTGGCCCTTTCTCATTTCGATCATACCAGGACATTGAGCTCCGAGTTCCAGAGGGTGAGTTTCTCCTGAGAGTCATGTTATTAACTGTTCACTGACAGCTGCTGATGTTTCCAATAACTCAACATGTTTAGTCTAACAGTTGTATTTAGAGCTGCATATTTCCATCAATTGGGAACTCTGATCAATGCTCCTTTAACAGCAATGGTATAACAAGCCAACACCGGGCCCTTAAGCAGGATTATCAAGGCGGGCCCCCATACTACAGCACATGGTGGTGGTGCAATGTCCATGAGTAGACTACCATGAACAGGAACAGAAAATCAGGAGTAGCCCACGCGCACCACAACGACAAAAACACTGGTGATTGCGCATGTCACATGCCGTGTTGTATTATGTGTATTGTCTGCAAGTGTGTGTGATTCTCTGCAGGTGTGTGTGATTCGCTGCAGGTGAGGTTGATCAGCTGATCAGTGCTTAGCAGCTAAGAAGAAGGCAACATGGCTGTGTGCAGAAGAGGCTTCCGTGGAAGCCAGCATAGAGTGGGCTGAGGAGTGCTGGGAGCCGCTCTGAGACCTGCTCTGAAGCAAACTTGTGATACCTGTGCCTATTTTGTCTTTCTTTTGAAGATTGTTTTAAGTTGCCTTGTGTTGTGTTATAAAATTGCCTTATTTACCATTTGTTTTTGGTCCCAGGATTATTTTAAACTGTTTGTGTCTTCCACCCCTAGACTTCTTTGGGTTGTAACAGTTTTTGGAGGCTCGTCCGGGATCACGGTTTACATTGTCTGTTGTTTTTCTGTTTGATATTTTCCCATGGCCCTGTGTGCTGTCTCCGTGGCTTTGCTGGTGTGTGATTGTGAAACTGCTTTCTCAGTGTAGTTATCTTGAACTGGAGTTATGACTAGTCAGAATCAAATTGCAGATATCTCTATAATTCAGTTGCAGATATCCATAATTCACATGGAAATCTGCAACTGAATTGTTGATATCTATAATGAGAAAACCAATACAAATTAATGGCAAAAGTGACGTCATTTGTCCTAGGAAGAATGTCTTTGTGGATATCTGAAAGGACAATTATGAATAGGAAGAATGTAGTTGTGGGTATCTGAAATGTTCTTTTTGACTAAGAAAAACTGAATTTACAGATATCTGCAATACATATCCAGCTTTTAAATGTTGAAATGGATTGGCATATGTGCGACTTCAACGTGCACGCAAAACCTTTGTTGATCTGAAATGAAGACAGATTCAACAACTAAATGGCTTATTTCTTGCTTAAAATTTTTTCAGAAATGCGTTTCAGGTAACTATTTTAATAAAATATGACATTGCATTCCGTCTGAGTCGCCATGACAGTGGTGTGAAATTCTCACGCAGCTAGACCTACGTTCGTCCAATCAGTTGCGAGGCAGGAGCGTGGAGCATCAACCATGGATGTGTGCCGTCGCGACACCACGCTTCAGTTGCCAAATGGATCAGCACTGTCAGAGTGCACGTGGGACTTCTGGGATTGTCGCGAGTAATGAAAATGCCCCAGCTGTCAATCAATATCTTCCAGTCACGCAGGCCCCTGATTGGTCCGGGCCCTGCTTACTGATAGTTAAACGTCTGTTTAACAGCTGGTGTGTAAAATATGTGAAGAACTCAGACGGCCCCCCACTGCAGCTGATTGGAGTCTTGTAGCACCAAACCCATTGATGACCTTGTGCATTTAGCTGTGGGATTAAAACACATGGATGTTAGCACAGAGTTCTCTGCAGGGAGCATCTGGTCAGCACCACTTCTTTGGATCTCTACAATCCCTCTCTGACTGGTTGATTGGGTTTTTAATGTTTCACAGCTCCAACCTCTCCTCCCAGACCTTCTCCACCATCAGTCCCATTGGCCTCTACACTGATGACATCACAGACCACATCTTCTCCTGTCCCCCGCATTAACTTTATTTTGAGTGAGTGTTAATGGGGGTTGAGGAGAAGTTTTAAATTAGAAATTAGTCTAATTTTTTTGTTAACACATAAATCAGACAATACACAGGTGATTTCGCTCTCTCTCTCCTGCAGATGTCCCCCTGATTTTGTGTGTGTGTGTCCCTGTGGTGGTGGTGGTGGTGGTGGTCCTCTCTTCTGTTCTGCTGCTCTTCTACAAAAAGAGGACTGAGCACTCTGATGGTGAGTTATCTTTCAACCTGATCTGCACCGTTTTAATAATTCCTCATTCCAGAGAGAGAGAGAATAACTTTGTCTGTTCCTCAGGTTCTAACAAGAGAGGAACCACAGACATCACCAGGACTGAGGTGACTTTCTCTATCTCATCTATCTTTGTTAACTCTCATTGCCTCACATGGCTGCTGATGCACTGTAACAAGGAAAGGAAACACAGCAGTTCAATAACACAGTTTGCAAAACATGTTCTGTAAAACTACAATCCAAGAGGTTAAATTTAAGTGTGTGTGTGTGCACTACCACTAGTAATACATAAGTGAGTACATGTTGTATGGGAGGCTCAGAGTGGACAGGTGTGAACATTTAGCATCTTTAAATATTTTATTTGTGTAGTGATGCTGCACTAAAGTCAGAAATAGATACTTTTTTAACTTGGGGTCTCGGAAACAAGATGTGAACACCCCTTGGACGTTATTATCAGCACACAGTTGCTTTTTTTTTAATCCAGCAGTTATAAAGCAACATGCTGATCCATTTGGAGACATGTTTCTGTCCACCTGAATGAGACAAAGAGCAGACAGACACAGTTAAGGGTGGTCAACATAGTGGACACATATAATCTAAAGAACCAATACTTTTTTCCGAAGTTGTTTAAGATGAAAACCAAGTCTAAATCAGAGTTAATATTAACCTTGCAGCTTATTCCATTGTGCTAAATCATCCAACATGAGATAGTTTGCTCTTCACTGTAACAGCTGTGGTCGGCTGGGTGTCACAACAGCTGACCACAGAACTCTGATAGTGACATCTTTAACAGAGGAAATAGTTGTCAACAGAAACCTGGCAAACACTAGCAGCATAGTCCATTTCTCTCTATACTCAGTATGTTCCAACACTCATTACCTACTAACCCTAACCCAAACACTCATTGTTCCACCAAAATGCAGATAATTACACAGCTTCTGTTTCCCTTTCATGAACAAATCTTTGGAAACTTCTGCTTTCACATCCCAAAAATACATTTCCATGCAGGCTGTCTCAGTGTCTCATTGTGGTTAAGTTGCTGTTGCTGTATGTTGATTGTATTTTTGTGTTCAGATTGACCTGTATGAGAACTGTGCTCCACTCTCCACCCGTGCAGACTCCATCTACCAGAGTCTGGATCCGGCCTCCAGGGATCCGGACCACATCTACTCTACTCTCTCTTAGATACAACACCAATGAGGATGTCAGCAAGAGTTTCTGTTGAATGCACAGCGACGCCTGGCTGCTGCTCATGGCAATGAAGGATTTTTATTATTATGTTATTGTTGGGTTTCTGTAAATAACATCCCAGAGTACGGTCTAGACCTGCTCTTTTGTGAAAAGTGCTGTGAGATAAATGTTGTTGTGATTTGGCTCTGTATAAATAAAACTGAATTGAAATTAATTATTACCGGTTTGACCACACTTGGTCTTTCTCAAGGCAAGAAACAAGAGCTGAGAATACGTGTGGCTGAAAACGTTAGTAATACAATCCCTGGAGCTCAGTGTCTTGTCTATTACTGGGCAGGTTAATATTACAAAACAAGGACAGCACAATATGACTTGAAACATCAATTGATTCTCACCTTTATTATAAAATATAGCCTTCATACTGTAATCCAGTAATATAAAATTAAATAGCTGGACAAGATGAACTAATAGCTTTATGAGTGATTTGAGAGTTGCTCCATGGCTTCATTCTGTGCCCTTTCTTCTCCAAACGTACCTTTGGTCATTCCAGCCAAAAAGTTCTACTTTAACCTCATCGGTCCACAGAACCGTTTCTCACAGAACTGTTTTAAATTAACCTGTCTCATCAGACCTCTTCCAAGGGCCACGTTCATCCCCGACCTAACGTAGCAACACGTCTTTTTTGAAACAGAAAATAGAATGCGTTGAGCACCCTGCCTTATTATTAGGTTACCACGAGTTCCCACGTCTCACTGATTGGGTATCACCTGTGACACAGCCACATAACTAGAGACACAACTATCAAACAAGAGAAAACGTATCTCAAAGCAAAAACGCCGTTTAGGATTAAACGTACGCCCAGACTGTGTGGGTGTGCTTAGACTGATTGAGTGACATCTTCCTGAGTCCCCTGTTAGCTCTGTTGGACTTGTTAGGGCGGGACAAATGACAGCTTTACCACTCTTATTGGTAGAAAAGATTTCTGACCTAATAAACTCTCATCAGAGCTCCGGCCCACCTTCAACCTGACCAGAGTTTAATCAGCCAGATCTGAAATCATTTGCCTTCAGATAGCTTGTTTTGTCAAGAGTCCAAAACACCCAAATATTCAGTTTAATGTAATTTATGACCAATATTCCTTTTATCAAAACAATCAGTGGATTAGTTGCAGATTAAAGTTCTGTTGACTAATCAATTAACCAACTTACTGTTGCACTGTAGCTCTAGTTACTGGCTGTAAAAAGCTGCCAATTGGAAGGTTGGTGGTTCCATCCCTGGCCCTACAGTCCCATGTCAAAGTGTTCTTGTTGCCCCCAATGCTGCATAAATGTGTAATATGTGAGTGTTATCTGATGCACAAGTGGCACCTTGTACGGCAGCCTCGGCCACAGTGTGTGAATGGTGAATGGTTCCTGTACTATGTAAAAGAGCTTTGAGTAGTCATTAAGACTAGAAATGCGCTATTTAAGAACAGCCATTTAAATGTATGTACTTCCTGCCCAATTAAAGCACAAGGCACATTTCTACACATGTTCTGGAAGTGCCATCCGTTGGTCAGTTCTGTAACAATGTTGCATCCAAAATCTCCGCCTTATTTGATGTTACTGTGCCTGTTAAGGTCTTGATTCTTAATGGCCTGTCAGCCTTTCAGCTCTCTGGGACTCAGAAACGTGCTGTTCGCTGATCTAACAGCTGCTAACAGAAAGATTGCAGCCTGTTGTAAGCCACCTCACGACATGTCCATTCGTGCGTGGACCCTTGCCTTCTTGGATGTTGTAGACATGGAACTGTCAAAGGGCTTTTTGGGAATATAAGATTCAGCCTCCCTCCCACCAAAATAATTAGTTTACAGTCCCTAAAATAGCAGACAAAATGAAACATTTGATTTATGTATTAGTATGTATTTATGTTTTTTCTTCTCCTTCACCACTTCTCATGTGAGAATGACGTTGGTGATTTTCTCTCTTGTGAAATGAGGTTTTGCTCAATATGAGACTCAGACCAACTGTGAACACATCCTGTTAGATCAAAAACCAACATGTTGTAAGACTGAGACGAGAGGTGATGAAACCCAGTCCACCAATAAGAAACTGTTTCCCTTCTGCTGCAAAGAGAAAGAAATAAGAAGTAAAAAGCTGAGTTTACTCACTGAGGAAGAAGAAGCAGATCAGAGACTGACCCACGTTCATGTTGGAGGATCTGATGGTTTAACGCTGCCTCTCTTTCTTCTTCACTGGTAAACCAGGAACTGGTCACTTCTCTAAATGATGAAGCCCCCCGCCCCCCCACTATTTATTCTTCATTAAGTGTCTTTAATCTGACACTTTATGTCTGATGTTACATTAAAACTAGGCTTTTATCTTTAAGTCATATGTTTGGAAAATCCATGTATGGCTATAAACTCTCACTTTTTTATTCTTATAGATATTATATAGTCTTTTATGTGTATTCTTTCTTTAATCTACCGGTTTAACCTGCTTCAAGTGATTAACTTTTTTCAAACATCCGTTTAGTCATTGTGTTTTATCAGAAGAAAAATTAAATGGCAGCTGATTTTTTAAATTTTT
>NC_048413.1:977092-982536 GCF_013103735.1 Etheostoma cragini | reverse complement strand
ACAACAGAGATCTGGATTCTTTCAGATTTCAAACATTAAAATAATCTCCCAGTCTGACTCAGATTTAATGTTCCCCAGTGAATAAAAACAACTCATAAAGCAATGAAGTGACTGAGTCAACAATAATGAACCACATGGGACCATTACTGTGTTCAGACTGAATGGGGGGTCAGTTTTAGAGGCAGCACGGCTACATACAACGTCAAAGTTTGACTTTATCCTGGGCTTTATGGATCTGCCTCCAAACACGCCCACAAGACAGAACCTTTGTTTGGAGCAATGTATGAATGATACATATGATGATAAGCATAATCATTGAGTAAGAGTTATGGCCGACTGATTTAGAATGATCATAACTTCTCTGATTTTCTTCTCAACTGTCTGCAGCTGTAGTCAGATAGCAGCTCCACTCGGGGCGGGTGGAGCTTTATTTATTTGAGATTTTCCTGTGTGAAACACTGAAACTTAACTTCTCTCCTCCCACTGACCCACCACTGGTCAGTTATTCCAGACTCAGCTGATCCTCCAGACCTGGTTCCCACAGAGCTTTAGTTTGACCCCTGAAGGAAGAGGATGTTTTAATTGGTAATCCCACTTCCAAAGCTCTGATTGGTTGTTTCTCAAACCGTCATTGTTCACATCACCACCGGAAATATTAGAATTACTGAACCAACTGGAGTTTAAATATGTCTCCAACCGGACCACACTACAGTGGAGAACGTTGTCCAACACACCAATACATCAAACCAGACTGTCCCATCATAATCATGGGGGAGAGGGGTGTGTGTTCTGTTCTGCTTGGGGAGTGTAGTCTATATTATTAAGGATAGTGGGGGGGTGGGGGTGTCTCATCTTTGACTCATCCCATGATTATATTTTTCTTATTTATTCAGACTAAAATAAACTGAGGTGCTCAAGTCCATCAGCACCAACAGAGTTGTCGCCACGGTAACGTGTTATCTCTTTATCCAAAAATACAGCCCTCTTTTTAATGTTGGCCTTAAATCTATTGTTTTCATTAAAATGTTGAGAGGGTGATGAACTTTTTTTGGAGGGCCCAAAGAAAAAACTGAAGAGACTGCAAAGGGCTTTTTAGGAATAGAAGATTCAGCCTCCCTCCCCCCAAAAGAATAGGTTTACAGTCCCTAAAAGAGCAGAACAAAACCTGTAAGATATTGTACTGTCCTGTGAGATCTGAAAAGCGTCTTAAATGTAAACCTATGAAACATTTGATTTTATACATTAGTATATATATTTATGTTTTTTCTTCTCCTTCACCACTTCTCATATGAGAACGACGTTGGTGATTTTCTCTTGTGAAATTAAGCTTTGCTCAACATGAGACTCAGCCCGACTGAACATCCTGTTAGACCAGAAACCGACATGTTGGAAGACTGAGACGAGAGGTGATGAAACCCAGTCCACCAATAAGAAACTGTTTCCCTTCTGCTGCAAAGAGAAAGAAATAAGAAGTAAAAAGCTGAGTTTACTCACTGAGGAAGAAGAAGCAGATCAGAGACTGACCCACGTTCATGTTGGAGGATCTGATGGTTTAACGCTGCCTCTCTTTCTTCTTCACTGGTAAACCAGGAACTGGTCACTTCTCGAAATGATGGAGTCCCTCCCCCAAACACATCACCCCCCCTCTACTCTCCTCCCTTCTTTAAGTCTTTTTGGTTGGAACTTTGAGCCATTATGTCAAATTGATGTGTACACTAAAAGAAATCTCTATCTTTGTAAATTTGTCATTTTTGTCCAAGTTTAACCTGTTTCCCAAAAAAATAAACTCCTATCAAGAGGTTTCTGAAGTAGACCTGTTGTATTTTCAGATTCCTACTTGTATTTTGTGGTTCTACTAGAACATGTTTGGATGCTTTAATGATCAAAACCCTTTATTTTTCTCAAAATGCCCATGCTCGATAGGAGTGCCTCTTGTTCAGCCCCCCCCCCATTTGACATTGGCTATTTGACAGCACTTCCGTTGTAAACATTTTTAAACAAAAGCTTGACTCGAGTACATTCACAAAAAGACCGAGTTACGCTTCAACAACTAGTTATAGTTAGACGAGGATAGGATCCAAAATGCAGAGACGAGGACGGCAGGCGGGCGAGGGTAAACAAGAATTATTTAAACAAAGTCCAAGGGAAAAACACAGCGAGCAAAAAGGAACAGGCAAAACCCAAGAACAAGAACAATCCAAAAGGTCCAAAAACAGGTCCAGGGGAAGGCAATACAAAAAAAAAAGCACAGGACAAAACACAAGGGAAGCAGAGACATTAAATACGAGCTAACGAGAGGCAGGTGACAGGAGGGCAGGGAAGCAGGTGGAAAACATCAGGTAATCACAAGAGCAGGAAGACACACAAAGTAAAACTAAAGACAAGACAAGAACCAGACTTCAAAATAAAACAGGAAACAGAGCATACACACTGAGGGGAACACAAGACAAGACCAACAATACATGAACGGGGAGAAAAGGTACAAACACAAGAAAGGACCAAAAGAGGAATAGAATCCAAAGCAAAAAGGCTTTAACTGCCTACTTCTGTCTGATTTATCTTATTTAGATTCCGTAACTTCTGCTTTAATTTACATTCTAGTGTCTTATTATTTTCATTTTACTCTCTTTATGTTCTTATATGGTTCCCTATATGGTTTTGAACAGATGAAATGAAATTTGTATTTCCATCTCAAATCAACTGTTGTGCTGATGCTCTGATAGTTTGTAATTTTCTAATTATGAATGCAAACTGTTTGCTGGTTCCTCGTCCTCTAATGGGATGATTTTATGGTTGTGTTTGTTGTTACTTATTAAACTGAATGTTTAGACGTTTTGGACTCTTGGTCAGACAAAACAAGACACCTGAAGGCATCACGTTGGGTGGTGGGAAATGACACTAACATTTTCCAGGCAAAACAATTGAGCAATTTATGAAGGAAACTCAAATTCTATATAAAATGATCATTAAGTTGCAGCATTGAAGCTTTAGTGCGTGACCTTTTGATGTTAACATCTGTACATTCATGCCATTGCCAAGTGAATTTATACAAAAAGAGAACATCTCCACATAACTCTCTGGATTCCTCGGTTTGACTGTTCAGAAGATTGTGTCGTCTGGTGACTTTCCCGCTCAGAAAACTTCTGGCGATTCCATCATGTTTTTTCAATCCTCTGTGTCGTCCTTGGCTACTAGCCACTGTGCAGAGGAGGGGGAGTGTGTGATCACACAAACCTTGTATCATGGATGCATCAACAGTTTTGTTGTCATTCCTTAAAGCTGTTTAATGCTCCTTGTGTTTAGCGTGGAGCGGACGGCGACATGACACCAACGCGGCCTGGGCGACTGCGAACGGAGGGTCCGATCGCCAACACACGCACCTCCAAGATTGCGTAACAATGCGTAAACATAGACAGCGTTGCAACCAGCAGCAGACCTGACAGAATCAGCATCATGAATTTTAGAATTCCTCATTTTTGTGACAACACTAAAGAGATGCAGAGTGATCGAACAGGATGTCATTGAGTGCTGATGTCACCACCTGGGGGAGCCATAGACCAGAACCCCACAGGGGACTAGACTAGAAGAACAGCTCTCAACTCACACAAAGTTAACAACACTCAATTACATCCTGAAACATTATTACCTCAAGTCAGACTGACGTTGAAACAGTTTTTTTGATAGAGACTAGTACGCATGTCTTTGGTGTTTTAACGTGTTAATTGGTCGAAACTGTTGTTGATGTTTTATTCAATTCTACAACTTAATGATACATTTTCTTATTATTTTAAATTTGATATTTGTTTTCACATTTAATTGTTTGAATGTTTTGTTTATAAATAGTGAAAATAGTGCAAACAGAAACTGTGTTATAATTTCCCAGAGCCCAACGTGATGCCTTCAGGTGTCTTGTTTTGTCTAACCAAGAGTCCAAAACCCCCAAATATTCAGTTTAATCAGTTATGACAAACACAACCATAAAATCATCCCATTAGAGGAAGAGGAACCAGCAAACAGTTTGCATTCATACTCAGAAAATGACCAAAACCATCAGAGCATCAATAACAATAGTTGATTGAGATGGAAATACAAATTTTCATCTAAAAACGGTCAAATAAAGTGCAATAAAAACCATAAAGGGAACCATATACATAGATAAAGAAATCAGACAGTCCCAAGAAGCGTGCCTATGAAGACTGAAGAGGAAGTAAGAGATAACAGGACAGACCATGTATTGTTGTTAAGATGAATCTATAAAACCATACACTGAATACTAAATACATTCCTAAAATCTAATGTTATCATCTCACAACTTTAACTATTATTATTGAGTTCAATTTTTTGTGTTTTTAGTTGAAAAGTGGGAAAAATGACAGAACCATTTCCGCGTACTGGAAGAACTTTTAATAGTTCAACCCCTTGTTATGCTGTTACATGAATTACATTTTTTTGAGTGCAAAAAAAAGTAAAAGATTTAAAACATCAGCCTGTGCTGCATTAAAGAAGTGAAATTTCCTTTTATTCTTTCTGTTGAGAAAATACAAAAGGTTGTTTAAGATCAACTATTATGCTTTTCCGTATTATCTGTCATATCGTTGGATTTTAAAGAATGAAGTAAACATATATCAGAGAAATCCCAGTGAGCTAAAACCTTCAGATATTCAGCTGTTCTGAACGCTCTAGTTTCAACCGTTTTTTCTTCTACTCTCAGTTAAAGGGTAACTACCGTTTTTTTCAAAGTGGAAAAAAATCTTTGAATTCTGTCCAGTACTGAGTGAGATCGCAAAGAACCTACAATGCAACATGATGGGAAATCTGGGAGCTCTGCTTTTTGTCCAATAAAAGTGATTTAATTTGGTACTGACAGGCTCAGATTGTTACATTTTAAATATTTTAAATAATTTTGACAATGAGGTTAGCCACTTCTCTGGCTCGAATAAATACAGACAACCATCCAATTATAACAACCAAAATAATTTTACTATTGAGCCATTACATTAAAAATCTTTTAGATAACAGGAGCCTGTGATTTCTGTAGCCCACTCTAAACAACAGACTCCCTGAATGCTTTTTTCTCATCTTGCTTTTTTCTCTCCACACCGCTGTCTTTGGACCAAAGTCTCATCCTGATAGTGATCAATACATTTTAGTAACAATCTGAGCCAGTCAGTGCCAAAATAAATCATTTCTATTGGACAAAATGCAAGGCTCCACACTTGCCTCCATTAGGTTACATTGTTGTTCGTCATCATTGCCATCTCACTCTTTACTGGACCACATTCAAAGATCTTTGGTCACATCAGTCTATTAGACACAAATGCATGAGGAAATGGAGCCCAGGTTGAAAAAAACACTAGTTACCCTTTAAGTGATATGCGACTGTAAACTGACCTTCGGTAATTGGCCATCCGCTCCAGGTAGGCAGGACTGAAGTGTGTTTCTGT
>NC_048413.1:976275-976771 GCF_013103735.1 Etheostoma cragini | reverse complement strand
TCTTCTTCCTCAGTGAGTAAACTCAGCTTCTACTTCTAGCATTCTCTCTCTTTTTACTCTGAAATTCTTCTTTATTTTATTCATTTACAGTCGCTCGGTTCAGCTTTGCAGCAGAAGGGAAACAGTTTCTCACATGTTGTATTAGTCCGCCATCATGTTGGTTTCTGTGGTCTAACAGGATGTGATGAGTGGTGACAGTCATACTTCGACCTTTTACTCTGAATAACAGTAGAAATACACGTTTAAAAACTCAATGCTGCAACATTTTTACCAAGTATTATCATCAAAATGTACTTAAAAAACCAAAAGTGAAAGTTCTCACTATGCAGAATGACTCATTTCAGAATAATTATTATTTTATTATTATTATTAACATATTATGATTATTGATGCATTCATGTGTTTATCTCTTTAATATCACAGCTGGGAGAGATGGAGCTCATTTTAAATACTTTACATACTCTGGGTATTAGTTAACTTTCTATTTATTTATTAT
>NC_048413.1:975019-976175 GCF_013103735.1 Etheostoma cragini | reverse complement strand
CCCCCCCCCCCACTCTCCTCCCTACTTTGAGTCTTGAACTCTTTCCAACCTCTCCACCACTCTTTATTCTTTACTAAGTGTCTTCTTTAATCAAACAGTTTATGTCTGATTTTACATTAAAACTAGACTTGGTTGTGTCTTTAAGTCACGTGTTTGGAAAATCAATGTATGATTATACATTTCTCACATTCACACATTCACACTCACATTTATATCCTTGTTGTGTGCATGTGTGTGTGTGTGTGTGTTTTAACCTGCTTAAAATTATCAACTTTTTTCAAAAATCCGTTTAGTCATTGTGTTTTATCAGAAGAAAAATTAAATGGCGGCTGATTTTTTTTTTTATTGTTTTATTTCATTTTCCTGTAGAAAACTGCTGCTTTATGCAACATGAAGAATATGATTTCTTATTATTTGAAAGGTTTTTACAGCTTTGTCTCTATGAAACTATGCAGTAACAGTTGGTCAGTGTCATCCATAGATGGCCTCTCATAACTCAAGTGTTCAGACTGAAAACACACCTCATTAAAAGTGTGTGTTGTTAAAAGTCTAGTTTTCTGTCAGAGCACTTGAATTAATATGCTTAAATATGAGTGGAATATTGGAATGGACAAATGGAATAATGCCCCAAAAAACACTGCCCATCACAGCGTCATATTTCTGCATAATAATGTCTAATTAGGGTGTGACTGCGTTGAGTGACAGGTGGGTGACCTAACAGCTGGCCAGCGTGTACAGGCCATTGTTGTCATGACGACTGGATTCAAACTTTTGAAAGATACAGAATAAATATAGATATACTAATATAAAATATAACTATGCTGTAAAACGTATACATTTGTGCAAAAACAATAAACACAAAGAGCTCATTAAAAAAAATGTCATCTTTAAAAAGATATACAATGTGAGCTGTAACTGCCAGGTTCCCCCAATAATGATAAAACCAGATTTCTTTGAGTGAATGTGACTCATTGTGTTACGACGGAGGGTGAGGTGAGGACCCAAATGCAACAGACAGCAGGCAGGACCAGATATACAGGGTTTTTATTTAACCACAGTTCAAAACACAGGGAACAAGAGGTAAGGTCCAAGCAAAATCCAAATCAGGCACGGAAAAGGCTGAAGTCCAAACAAGGGAAAAAACCGGGCACGAGGG
>NC_048413.1:964836-974919 GCF_013103735.1 Etheostoma cragini | reverse complement strand
GTATGTTGATTGTATTTTTGTGTTCAGATTGAACTGTATGAGAACTGCTCTCCACCCTCCACATGTGCAGACTCCACCTACCAGAGTCTGGATCTAGCCTCCAGGGATCCGGACCACATCTACTCTACTCTCTCTTAGAAACAACAGCAAGAGTTTCTGCCGAATGCACAGCGAAGCCTGGCTGCTGCTCATGGCACTGAAGGACTTTATTACCAACCAGAAGTGTTTCTAGGACTTTAGGAGGTTCGGGGCTTATCCCGGACCCATTTAAATCAGGGATGCACCAAATCCAGGCTTTGGGTTTCAGAGTTGTTTCGGGGGTGGGGGGTTGAGTCATTTAGACAGCTATATAGTCTTACCGTGTGTTTGTTTGTTCATGTGTGCCTTGCTGTGTGTATGTACCTCTGTCCATGGTGCTGAAAGACTCCAAAGCAGGATGAAAGGCGTTGCCAAAGAGATAGTAGTGTTTTTATTTTGGTGCTAAGAGAGATAGCGGTGTATTTAGCTGTCAGAATACTAGGCCGTCTGCCCCGACAACTTTGGCCTGGACGGGTGCAGGTGCTAGAGCCCATTAGTCAGGGCCTGATTCAGCCTTCATCTTGTTTAACATCAGTTTGTGATGATAAATTGAATAGTAAGTATTTAGTTTGTATATAATTTGTATATATTTTTGCAATAAGTCACCTGTGCAATACAGCACTTCCATGTGATTGATGAAGAAATAAATGGAAGCACCAGGTGAAGAGCTCCTGAGTCCTTTTCTCCTCCTTCCACCACGGGGCTAGACTTACCCAGCCCCCTGTGGGGTTCTGGTCTATGGCTCCCCCAGGTGGTGACATCAGCACTCAATGACATCCTGTTAGATCAGAAACCCCACGTCAGACTGAAAGTCATTCCCCTGGACATCAGTCTGCATCTCTTTGGGGTTTGACTTTTTAATTATTTGGTTGAAATTGTTGTCACAAAGAAAAAAAGTTTAATTTAAATCTAAAGTGTATTATTTCTTTCTCCCACAAAAGGGACAAAATACAAGTAGGAACCTGAAAATACACCAGGTCCACTTTAGAAACATCTTGGAATGAGTTGATGTTTTTTAAACAGGTTAAACTTGGAGAAACTTGATAACATGACAAAAATATTTACAAAGATGGAGATTTATTTCAGTGTACACATCAATATGACATGAATGCCTCTTTAAGTCCCAACCAGAAAGAGTCAAAGAAAGGAGGAGAGAGGGGGGGATGATGTGTTTGGGGGAGGGACTCCATCATTTAGAGAAGTGAACAGTTCCTGGTTTACCAGTGAAGAAGAAAGAGAGGCAGCGTTAAACCATCAGATCCTCCAACATGAACGTGGGTCAGTCTCTGATCTGCTTCTTCTTCCTCAGTGAGTAAACTCAGCTTCTACTTCTAGCATTCTCTCTCTTTTTACTCTGAAATTCTTCTTTATTTTGTTCATTTACAGTCGCTCGGGTCAGCTTTGCAGCAGAAGGGAACAGTTTCTCCCATGTTGTATTAGTCCAGCATCATGTTGGTTTCTGTGGTTTAACAGGATGTGATGAGTGGTGACAGTCATACTTCGACCTTTTACTCTGAATAACAGTAGAAATACACTGTTAAAAACTCAATGCTGCAACATTTTTACCAAGTATTATCACCAATATGTACTTAAAGTACCAAAAGTGTAAGTTCTCACTATACAGAATGGCTCATTTCAGAATAATGCAGATTAAAATATTATCATTATTGATGCAGTCATGTGTTTATCTCTTTAATATCACAGCTGGGAGAGATGGAGCTCATTTTAAAGTCCCAGGCTGGTTGAACTGGGCAGCTCCCAGTATGACCCAGTAGGATCTAGGTATGATTTACCATCAACTATCAGATAGTCATCTTGTACAGAAGGTTTTGCCTAATGGCGTGTAGTTTAGCAGTATTAACTCAAAAGTGATCAAACAGTGGTCCGATAAAAAGGGATTCTGTGGGAACACTATTAAATGTTCCATTTTGTTGTGGTTTAGGGTATTTGCTTTGGTTTCTTTTTGTCTTTTTTTCATCCGGTCTTGTGTCTTGTATCTTTTCTCCCCGGTCTTGTGTTGTTGGTCCTGTCCTGTGTCCCCCTGAGTGTCTGTATGTTCTGTTTCCTGTTTTATTTTGAAGTCTGTTTTTTTGTCTCGTCCTGCCTTAAGTTCTACATCCGGTGTCTTCCTGCTTTTGTGATTACCTGATGTTTTCCACCTGCCCCCTTGTCACCTGCCTCTCGTTACCTCATTACCTTGTGTATTTAATGTCTGTGCTTCCCTTATTTCTTGTCAGATGAGATGTGTCACCTGTCCTCGTGATAACTTGGTGCCAAGCTTTTATTCGTCCTGTCTGGAACGTACCCTGTGATGAGTTTTTCCCTGCCGTCATCTTTTTGCATATTAAATGGATTTTTAGCAACGGGAGTTGAAAAAGGGGCTTGACCATTCACTCCATGCATCGACCCGATATTGCAGTGCTGCAGGGAATGGTGCACCCTTCTTCTGTCTTGTGGAAAAACAAATAACGATATTAATGGACCTAAAGACACATGTGTCACAATATCTGGCAGACTTTACGGCCAGAAGTTGTTGCAAAAACCGTTGGGTTTGACTGAATAATCTGTGAAACCTCATTGGGCTCCTGGTATCAAAACGTTGTTATAATCCATGACAACAGCCAGATGAAGCCCTACAAAAGTGCAGCGAGATTTGCACTATTGATTGGCAAAAAAAACAGCAGACACAAAATTTTGGCCCTATGACAATGTGGGAATAGGTGAGGCCTTGGCTTTGCAAAGCGGCACAGGGTTGGAACTGGGACAACTAGGGTTTTGGCTGCTCTTGAGTAGAGGGCTGTACTTACTCTGGTTTCTCTTCATAATGCACAAGTCTTTTACTCAAGACTTCTGTGGAGAGGAATGCTGACGAGTTTTGCTGTTTGGCTGAGCCTTTTGTACTTTTGTAGCAACAGTTTAGCTGAAGTAAATTCATACTAAAACCCTTTCTCACACACACACACAAACACCCTCACTCACACACCCCCTCACACACATACATACACACACACACACACCCTCACACGCACAGACACACAAACACCCTCACACACATACACACACACACACACCCTCCCTCACACACGTGTAAATAATTCAGACTCCATGTAAATGATCACTACTTTTAGTGTGTATAGAGCAGTATATCTCCACCAGACTCCATGTAAATAATCACTACTTTTAGCGTGTATAGAGCAGCATATCTCCACCAGACTCCATGGAAATAATCACTACTTTTAGTGTGTATAGAGCAGCATATCTCCACCAGACTCCATGGAAATAATCACTACTTTTAGCGTGTATAGAGCAGCATATCTCCACCAGACTCCATGGAAATAATCACTACTTTTAGCGTGTATAGAGCAGCATATCTCCACCAGACTCCGTGGAAATAATCACTACTTTTTGCGCGTATAGAGCAGCATCACCAAACCGACTATAATCCATGTAAGTAATCTAGGATCTCATTTGTAAAACTGCGCGTACGATCCTTCATGGAAGTGTACGTACAACCAAAAGCCGAAAATATATCAGTTTTTTAAAACTGTGCGCATGCACATCTGTCACAAGTAATATTCCGTTTATAAATCCCATTTACCTACAAGTTTTTATTATTTTTTTATCATTTAAATGTTATTTCATCAACAAAGAACAGTGACAAGGCCAGTATGTATAATTACAAAGTCAAAGACAGAGGTGCATAAAGGAAAAAAAGATACATAAATCAAAATAAAAGTTAAAAAAAAAATGAGTAGTGCTAACAAAGTTAAATGTATCACCGATACATGAAAAATGTATCAAACACAATTCCAGTCTTAATTCCTTCTTGTCTTATAGTGTTGCTGGATTGTTGCAGTTCTTGAAAGAAGCGTTCACAACATGGTTTGGAGTCTGCCCATTTTTTTCTAATGAATGTGGAATTTTCCCAATAACAAGATTAACTGAATGAAATAAACAACATCTTTATCCTTCTCACTGTCTTCAAAGCAAATCAGAATACCTTTAAATTGAATCAATTGCACCATCTGACAAAATGTTGAACATCAATCCAAAATATTTTAGTATACATACAATGAAAGAACAAATGACAGATTGTTTCTTCTTCTAGTTCAAAGAAAGTACAAGAATATGCAATATCAAGTTTGAATCTCTTTAGTGTCCCTTTTGCTGGATATGTTTCATGCAGAATTTTAAAAGAAACCTCTTTTACTTTATTATTAAAACAAAATTTGTCTCCAATTAACCAGATTCAATTTTTCAATTCAATTTTATTCATAGTATCAATTCATAACAAGAGTTATCTCCAGACACTTTACAGATAGAGCAGGTCTAGACCACACTCCAGAATTTACAAACCAAGTAGTTCTAGTAGTTTCCTACAGAGCAAGACAAAGTGACGAGGAAAAACTTCCTTTTAGAAAGAAACCTGGGACAGACCCAGGCTCTTGGTAGGCGGTGTCTGACGGGCCGGTTGGGGTTAGAATGAAGTGTGGCATTGACAAAAATAGAAATTTTGCCAGTCCATTTCTCCATACATTGAAGCCCAAAATAATCTTCCGGAGGGCAGAGTTACCTCTTGTATACAACTCCTGATGTGTTTATTTGAACATTTATTCTTGGTAATGTCAATTCCCCCAAGGAATATACCACTACTGAGTGGATTGATCCCTGTCATTACTGACCCTCTAAGAAGGAATATACCACTGAGTGGATTGACCCCTGTCATTACTGACCCTCTAAGAAGGAATATACCACTACTGAGTGGATTGATCCCTGTCATTACTGACCCTCTAAGAAGGAATATACCACTACTGAGTGGATTGACCCTTGTCATTACTGACCCTCTAAGAAGTTGCAGTACACATCTCGGCACAGCATCAACAACTATCGCATATTCTCTCGGCGTGACTGCTAACTGGAACTTGGAAAGGAACTCATTATACTTTAGTAACTGCCCGACAGCATTAAGGAGTTGTTTTACCAAGATAATACCATTTTCAACCCATCTTCCATAATACAGAGATTTGTTTTTGTATTGAATATCCTTGTTATTCCAAATGTAGTAAATGGTTGGTGTAAAGTTATGCTTGTAAATTAATTTCCAGGCCAGCAGAGCTCGTTTATTAAAATTTGATAACTTCACAGGTAATCTATCAATTTTATAATCACAAGTTAAGTTAAATTTGAGACCACCAACTAAACTAAATACATGTTTAGGGAAAGTAATCCAAATACAGTCCTTTTCTTCAATCAAATTAGTTAACCATTTCACATTGAAAGTATTATTTAAGGTTTCAAAACTTAACACTTCTAGACCACCATGTCTTCTAATGTTGCACAGGATGTCTTTTCTTAAATAATGGCATCTGTTCCTCCAAAAAAAGTCGAATAAGATTTTATCCAATTTTTGGGATATTTTGGAAGGGACAATCAATGATAATGATACATAGACAGACTTGGATATTCCTTCAGCTTTAGATAACAAAACTCTACCATTCAACGACAGATCTCTCATCAACCATGTATTAAATTATTTCCCTATTTGTTCAATTATAGGACTGAAGTTTAGGTTATTGCGACGTTTTTCATTCTTATCAATGATAACACCAGGTATGTATGCTTCACAGGGATTCCCTCTACTCTTAATAGGTCCCAATCCTTCATGGTAGTAAAACTGTTGTGGTGGGCTCCGGCTGACCGTGAGTCTCTCCTATAATTTATTTTTTCCTACCTTTTGTTCCTGTTGCCCTGTCTGCTGTTTGTTGTTTTAGTTTTTCTTCCCCTCTCATCCCCGAAGCCAGCTGATCGCTCACACCTGCCTCCCGTCTACAATCAACAAGCCTATTTGCCACACCTGCCAGCCGGCTCCTGCTCTCGCCGTCCACACCTGTCTACCATCATCATTAACATACATATATCTACCCCGGCACTTTGCTCACTCTTTACCTGAATCGTTGTCTCAACTACTTGGGTGAACTCCTCGTGAAAAGAACACTTCATATTCGTAGCGTTTCTGCTGTTTGTATGATCTCTGTGCACTTACCTCTCTCGTGTTTCCCTTTTCAGTTTCACTCCGGTCAGCTGGCTTCAGACTCACCTCTTGGTCCTCCTTCCCCGGCGCCCCCCTTGGCCCTCTCCACCCATCCCACTCACCGCGTCGAGCCAGTCTCCTCCTCAGCCTCCAGCTCCCCGGGCTCGCCCTCCCGCCATCCTCAGTGTTGCTGTCCTCCTCCTCGGCATTCGCTCCCGGTCCCCTCTGGACTCAACCCCAGCACTCTTAGCTTTATCCCTTAGACCGCACCTGCCCCCGGGCTCTCCATCCCCGGGTTCCGTACCTCCACCTTCCCACTCCCCTTTCCCTCTCTTCCCTAAGAAATACTTTTTCCGTAAGTTGTGCGTTTGGGTCCATCCTTCCCTGTGTTTTTGTCCTGTCTTGTGTTCCCCTGTGTCTGTTTCCTGTTTTATTGTGATAGTATGGTTTCATGTCTTGTCTAGCTTTACTTTTGCCTGTCTGATTGTCCATCCCTGATGCCTCACCTGTTCCCTGTTATCTAGTTACCTCATGTATTTAACCTCTATGTTCCCTTTGTCTAGTGCTCGATCATTTTGTGCCGTTGCTGTCCAACTTTGAGTTCCTCCTTCTTGTGAGTTCCCCAGTCTAGGTGTGTTGCCTGTGTTCCTGCCCTCCCTGTGGGTCTTTCCCGGTCCTCGTTAGTGTTCCTTGTGGAGTTTTTCCGTTTATTGCCTTCCCCTGTGCCTGATTTGGTTTTTGGATTTTTGCCTTTTTTCTCTGTTGTGTTTTCAATAAAAGCCGTGCTGAAGCTCCCTGCTGCCTGTTGCATTTGGGTCCTCCCCTCCACCCCCATAACAAATCAGTGACTTAGGTATCAAATGCTTTGTAAAAGTCAACAAACAAAATAAAGCTATTGTCCAATATATATTTATCATATCCAATACTAATCGTATGTTATTACAAATATTTCTTCTCTGCATAAATCCTGTTGTTCATCAATAATATCGTCCAATCCTGATTTCAATCTTTAAGGAAAGACCAATGTGATTATCTTATCATTTAACAGACTAGTTGCTCTCCAATACTCAGTTTATCTTGTTTTGGTTTAGGGATCAATTTAATAAGACCTTGTCCAAGAGTTGGGGGGAGTTCCCCTTTTCAATTCAATTTTATTTATAGTATCAATTCATAACAAGAGTTATCTCAAGACACTATACAGATAGACCACACTCCAGAATTTACAAGAACCCAACAGTTCTAGTAGTCTCCTCCAGAGCAAGCAACAGTGCGACAGTGGCGAGGAAAAACTTCCTTTTAGGCAGAAACCTCGGTCAGACCCAGGCTCTTGGTAGGCGGTGTCTGACGGGCCGGTTGGGGTTAGAATGAAGAGTGGCAATAACAAAAATAGAAAAAATTAGTAGTCTGTAGCAGTTCTTTGTAGTAGTTCATGGCATAGCAGGACGCTGTGCGGCATTACAAGGCACAGCAGGACGTAGCAGGGCACTGCAGTGTAGCAGTTTGAACATGGCATCACAGAACATGGAGCGGGAACAAGCCGACAGCTGCTACCCTGATTTTGATTTTTGATTGAAAAATTTGATTGATTTTTTTGATATTTTACCCTGATTAACCCTAACTCAAAGTTTCTCTTTTCCAAATTAAAAAACTATTTAGAGCATTTTTTACCTTGTTCAAGCCACTTCCTCCTAGACCTGATAAAGGCCCCCCTTCCTCCTAGACCTTATAAGGCACCCCTTCCTCCTAGACCTTATAAAGGCACCCCGGGCCTTCACATCGTACATTTTGTCCAGTTCCGTTTGTAAAGTCCTTATTATTTCAAGCATATATTTTTTGGTTTGGGTGTTTAAGTCACATTTACCTACAAGTGTGAATATGGGAGTAACCCTCTTATACCTCCCTGTGCACGCCCACTTTTAATTTTATTATTATGTTTATGATATTACTACACACGTGTCAGGTTGATTTAATTATGTATACTCTATATTACATATTATTTTGTAGTTTTTCCGTTGTTTTTTGTAACCGTTAAATAATTTATTTTGAATGTGTTCAGTGTTACCGTAAAAATACAGTTTAAAAAAAATATCTTGACCTACTTTAATCCTATTGGTTGCTGTTAACTTCCCGTCCAGTCAAATGTCGATGTGAGAGCAGAGGGGCGGGCCTTCGGCGGTGAATCGGAGAACGACCGTTATCCGGGATGATGAAGAGAATCGGAACGGACAGAAGGTAAACATACACACACACACAAACACACACACACACACACACACACACACACACACACATATGTATGTTATATATATATGTGTGTGTGTGTGTGTGTGTGTGTGTGTGTGTTAATATCGTTGTATATCCATACAGTTTGTAAAAGTTATGATACCAACGGCTGTTAGCATCGTTAGCCCGCAAGTATCGTTAGCATCGTTAGCAGTTAGTGTAGCACAAGCTAAAGTGAGTGTGGAGTGCTAGCTTGTAGGCTAATAGAGCAGTTAGCAGCTGTTTGAAGTGAGTGATTGAAACGACAGCTCTCGCCCGCTGCTGCAGCAGAGACCGCCTCATCGGCTCCGTCAGACGCCATATTGTGCCGGTGCGAGCCGCCGCTTCGCGCCAGTGTTCAGCCCTGGGCTGGTTTAACCCTTGGGTTACTTTCACTGAATTTTGTTTTATTGAATTTTCTGGCAATTAAAAAATGTGACCAAAACCTCGAAAGAAATTACAAAAAAGAGACAAAAAGCACTACAAAAAACCTGAGGAATAGTTTTTTTAATACTGTAAAACAATGTACAATGTAATTTAAATTAAAAAATAGGCTATGAATTAAATAAAGCGTAGAAAAAAAAGCTAAAACATGGGGAAAAAGCAAAAGATGATGGTTGATGGGTTAGAGTTAGAGTCCCTCTGTGTTAGGTTATGTTTTTTATAACTTCAATAAACGGCTGTACAGCAACATTTTATCTCATAATCTGACGCTTTGTGTCATAAAAACCCTCAACGCCATACTAAAAATTACAGATGAAGTGATTACAAGTTTTAGGCTGAGTCTAATTTCTGATTTTCGTTGAGTTTGACCGGCCGATTCCGATTTTAGCAGATTCCTATTTCCGCACAGCACACATTTTGTATGTTATTACCGTTAAATAATGCACCGTTCTACATTACTGTTAAAAAAGTGTCAATCTCAGGGTCATGGTAATAATTTATAACAACCACCAGAGACATTTAAGGACAGGCCACAATTCTGGACACCGAGGGCTCTTAAAACAGCAAGGGGGGGGCTACTTTGTAGAAACTGGAATAACAGACTTTTTTGTTCAGTTCATAATTCCACATGGGTCCAAACTTTTGGCCTGAACTGTATTAGATCTATTATTACATACTTGGTTCAGATTGTTATTACAAAATGCATCAGATTATTACACACACACACACACACACGCGCCCTCACACACACTCACACACACACAAACTATTTCAATGAGCTGCCAGACAGAGAGCAGGCGCACACACACACACACTGAAGTCCTATGGATTGGTCCCCTCATCAGCCCTTGCATTGTCTCCATTCAGACAGAAGATTTTAATCTAGTAAAACATGGTCAACTAGAATTCACTCACACCTCCCATTAGTTCTTCTAACCACTGTATTATTATCTCTATATGTCCCCCCCCCTCTTGGGTCTACCAAAGGCACCTTCAGCAGACGGCAAGCTGGCGACTGGAGCAGGAAAGAAGGCCAAGAAGGAGGAGGAGGTGGAGGAGCAGCCTGCAGCAGAGGAGGAGAAGTATGAGGTGGAGAAGGTTTTGGACCACAGAGTGGTGAAGGGAAGAGTAGAGTTTCTACTGAAATGGAAGGGGTTCTCAGAGTAAGTATGAGTCTAGAATATTAATACTTGGGTCACTTCTTGGTTGTTGGGATATATATATATATATATATATATATATATATATATATATATATATATATATAT
>NC_048413.1:962061-964736 GCF_013103735.1 Etheostoma cragini | reverse complement strand
TTACTTGAGTCAAATTATTCTGAAGTAACAGTACTTTTACTTGAGTACAATTTTTGGCTACTCTACCCACCTCTGTGTGTGTGTATATATATATACACACACACTACCGGTCAAAAGTTTGGGGTCACTTTCAAATGTCCATACCCCTCCATTATAGACAGAATACCAGTTGATCTGAGTGGGGGGCTGATCTTTAATGCAATATCTACATTGCCCATTATTAGCAACCATTCCTACAATGTTCCAAAGGCACATTCTGTTTACTAATCTGACATCATTTAAAAAAAAAACTAACTGAGAAAACATTGGAGAACCCTTCTGCAATCATGTAAACACATGATGTAATCTGAAAACGGCTGCCCTGGTTGAAAAAAACAATACTGATCTCAGCTTGTATTCTGCCTCTAATGAAGTGCAATGGAAATCTCTAAGTGACCCCAAACTTTTGACCGGTAGTGTGTGTGTGTGTGTGTGTGTGTGTATATATATATATTAGTATATATATATTAGTATCTTGTTCATTTACAAATTGGAATGAATACTAGGAAAGCTAATTAGAGTGAGAATAGATTGTCTAAAAACAAAGTGTGAGGAGATGTTCTTCTGTCTGCACTCACCTTTTCAGTGAGAATAACACATGGGAGCCACAAGACAACCTGGACCTGGACCTTATCAAATACACGCAGAAACACACGGAGGAGAAGAATAAGGAGAAGGGCAAGAAGAAAGGTGTCGAGGAGGAGGTGAGTGAAGAAACGAGGGTACTCCAGACTTAAGAGTCCCAGAAATCTAACTCAATAGTAATGAATGCACACAGAGGGTTTCACAAATGTCTTTTAGGATTTATATATTATGTAGCGCACCCTGATGGCCAATATTCAGCAGATTTGTTCGACAAACTCAGAATGGGATTGAAATAAAAAATCTCAGGGTTCACATTAATTGTATTTAATTTGGACAATATATCCAAAAGTTTGCGTGGGTGGGGGGCTAGCTACAAAAATGTGTTTTTTTTTCACAACTTAGCCCTTTTTTTTCCAAACAAAATTCTTTAATTAGTTTTATGTAACGCCCATCTTAAGATGCTACATGCCAAGCTTCAGACAGATCAGTCACGAGACCCCGGACGAGTTTGAAAAAGTGTGTTTTGCACATTTCACAATTTTTGTAAAAGACATCCCAACCCCAAATGGATGTGGCCAACGTCAAGTGATTAAGTTTTAATCAAGGGATGCGTGGATATGCAAAACCTACTTTTTCAAACTTGTCCTGGGTTTATTGACCGATCTGCCTGAAGCTTGACATATAGCATACTGAGGTTACTGGTACAAAACCTTACTAAATTCATTTTCTTTGGTTCCCAAATGTGTAAGTTACAAAAGGTGATTTTTTTTTTGGTTTTTTTTTGGAAATAGAGCCCCAGACAAACCTGTTACATATTTTGTCAAAATTAAATACTATCAACGGGACTCCTGAGATTTTTTTTTTTTTTCATCCCCCTCTGAGACTCTGGACCAAATCTTTACAAAGGTATATATCTCTATATGAACTTCCCATGTGATCGTTACCAAATTTGAAGTGTTGGATCTAGGGCCACTCCTAAGGCCACACATACAATGTTGTACTGATTGGTTAAAATGGGCGTGGCTTAATACACCCATACAACCTTTAACCAAGTTGCCCTTGATTTGAACCTTTCTTGGATACTTTATCCTGGATGACTCAGAACCTTTACATACATCGAAGCTATATTTGTAAACATCCATAATCACGACATATGCGCCTGTGTTTGTCAGAGGCATCAGTGATGCTCAGCAGCTTTATTCCAGAGCACAGCAGAAAGCTCTGCTGAGCTGGACAATACCACATTACTTGCTCAATAAAAGAGGTAAACTTCTGATAAGCTGTTTGATTCCGACACCAGTGAAGCTACTGAGAAGTAGTTAAACTAGTATTGTTACTGCCCAATACTGCTGGCCATGCAAGTTTGATTTTAATGGGGATGTTGGCAGGTAATTAAGAAAGGTAATGCATCAGTCAAACAATGTTCCATAGACGTGCTCTAAATGTTGTTTCTTGTTTAAGATAGATCTCTTCAGCATGGCACCTCACTAACTCACGCTCTTGGTTTTTCTGTCTGTTGATAGAAATGGAGAGCAAGAGGAGTCGAATGGCACCGCTGTCAGGACTGTGGCAAGTCCTTCACCACATTAGAATATTTAATTATTCACCACAAAGTTCACACTGGAGAGAAGCCGTACAGCTGTGAGCAATGTGAGGCAGCTTTCACACGACAGACTAACCTAAAAACACACAAGCACATTCACATCGGAGAGAAACCGTACTTGTGTGAACAATGTGGGGCAGCTTTCACACGACAGACTAACCTAAAAACACACAAGCGCATTCACACCGGAGAGAAACCGTACTTGTGTGAACAATGTGGGGCAGCTTTTTCTCAAAATGGTAACCTTAAGGCTCACAAGCGCATTCACACTGGAGAGAAGCCGTATAGATGTGATCAATGTGGTCGAACATTTTCTGTAAGTTCTAACCTTAAAAAACACCAGCACATTCACGCTGCCTTCCAGGTGAGGACCGACCCACATCTCTCCGACACCCAGGTCCAGAGAGAGTCTGGCTCTGTGTCCCAGGTCCACATGTCCCAGATAGAG
>NC_048413.1:954035-961961 GCF_013103735.1 Etheostoma cragini | reverse complement strand
GTCCCAGGTCCAGAGAGAGTCCGGCTCTGTGTCCCAGGTCCAGAGAGAGTCCGGCTCTGTGTCCCAGGTCCAGAGAGAGTCCGGCTCTGTGTCGCAGGTCCATAGAGAGTCATTTTAACTCCTTCACACGCTGCACACTTCTCACACGTCTTTTTATTGATTTATTTAGCAGTTTACATGTTGAACATTTGGGTTTTTATGTTTTTACTGAAAATGTATTTTAACAAAAAACATAAGAACATATTTTATCATTTTAAACAACGTTTTTAACTCTATGTGGTAGTTTTACTGAAAAATATATGGATTTGTTATATTTTTAAAAGAATTTTTTTTTTTTCTTAAAAGAAAGAATTTCTTGAAATCTGCAACTTAAATGTTTTTTTTTTTTCACACAGAGACACTTTGTATTTAAAACTAAATGTTTGTACTTTGGATCAAAACTTTATGCAGCGTAAACTAATTTTACCCCCAAAAAAGAATGTTGATTTTTAATGAAATCTTGTGTACAGTGACTCAACACAATCGACATCTTTGTATTCATCCAGTCAGATATTTACATAAAACGTTATTAACATTGTTCCAGAGTCTGAAAGTCTGTTGTGATGTGCAATGAAACCCAGAGACAGAACATGAGTCCGTGTCTAATTTGCAGATTCATGAAATGGCGTGTCATACCACGCCCCAAACGCCGATAACACGGCATGGGGCGCCGAAGACTGAAATACGAGGTGTATTTCATGCTGTTTCAGGGGACGGATCACGGATTTTGGTTTTTATTTACAGATTCTGCAAAGATACTTAATACATAGAGAATTATATTTTAGATTTTTATAAGAAATGGCTGTAATGGCCAAGAAAGCGAAGTGGAGTCCGGCTTTGTGTTGCTTTCAACACAGAAACACACATAAGGTTACAGCTAAAAACAAAGATGGACACGGTAACGTTTGACTACTAGAACAGATAGAAGTTGTATATGTAATAAAGTGTATACATGCATATACACATATGTACATAAAGTTACATAGAAACCCATCTATGAAGGGTAATAAACAGTAAGGCAATTACTGCAAATTATCCAGTAGATCAGTAGACCAGGGGCCTGTTGCACAAAAGTAGAATAAAGATATCCAGGATAAGTAAAAAAGCGCAGCTTGACTTAGTGCGATCTGCTCATCGCGGCTTAATCGGTTGCACGTTTGCCGAGCCAGGATGAACAGGTGGAGCTATGTCCAGCCAGGTGTAGATAACCAGGATGAACAGGTGGAGCTACGTTCAGCCAGGTGTAGATAACCAGGATGAACAGGTGGAGCTATGTCCAGTCAGGTGTAGATAGCCAGGATGAACAGGTGGAGCTACGTCCAGTCAGGTGTAGATAGCCAGGATGAACAGGTGGAGCTACGTCGGTCAGATGTAGATAGCCAGGATAAGTACACGTTCACGGCTTTCTCAAATAGACCACGGTATTGATCACAGATTTACTGATGCAGAGATGGAGAAGACACATGCGCCATATGTTTCACCCAATGAGCAGCAGCTTCTAATGGAAAGTAACGAAGGGGGGAAGAATATAATATGCAAAAAGAGAAATACGCTAGTAAATATGCTAGTTTCATGTGTTGGTTTTATGTGATAAATGTGCTGGTTTTACTGTAAAGTGTCTTTGACTAGCCTACTATGTAAAGCACTATATAAATAAAATGTATTATTATTCAGCCTTTGCCTTACAAGTGAGCAGAGGGAATTAATGTTCCTCGAGAAATGTACCCTACAGACTATAGGCTTAATTTCAAACCCTTATTCACAACATGAGAACATGTTTTACAACCATATGCACCAATCTCTATACGCTATATCTAGTTCTTTGTAGGCTACAATTAATATTCATACAAAACCATCAGAAAGGCACAACAACTAGAAAAAGAAGTAAGTGACTTCACAACACGCTGTGAGCATTTGTAAAACAATATTCATGGTTTATTCTTCTGACAAGGGACCGCACCAAAATAAAAAGATTAAGAAGCATTGTGGTGGTCCCGGTGTGATGAATGTAAACTACACTACATATGTTCTGTAGAGGCCACGTGATTGGTCCAGGGATGGGAGACTAATGAGAAGGTTATGAAACCAAAGTAAGCTATAATAAAAAACATTAGGCTTACATATTAAGGAGTAACACAAACTGTCCTTTATTAGAGAAGGACAAGCAACACGTAAATGAAATCATGAATGTATTGGTCTCTGACCAGTCTGGCATTATTATCATCTGGGAATATCACTACATTATTATCATCTGGGAATATCAGTACATTATTATCATCTGGGAATATCAGTACATTATTATCATCTGGGAATATCGCTACATTAATATCATCTGGGAATATCTCTACATTAATATCCGTCCTGTATGAACCTGAAGCTGCGACCACGGACACCGCGATGCTCATCTCTACTTTTACAGAGAGATTGGACACTGACGCGATGCACAGGTCTGCCGGCAGGCACCGGGCAGCGGCCGCACGCCAGGCAGCCTCGACACAGTACCGTTCCTCCGGGAAAAGTCCCACTCCGCATCAGTGTGCCAGTGCAACCATTCCTAAACATCTAAACAGCTGTAGTAGGGTTTAAATCAAACTCGTGACAACAATAGTGACATGTCATGGCCAATGCATGTTAATAAAAATAAAGCAGCACACATGCAGAAGACAACGGAATAACAGTTTAACACGTTTTTTTTGGACCAGACGCCAGCTGATTTGACACATTAGACTCCAGGATTAATTTTAGCCCGGCTGTTAGCCTGATCTGGACCAGGCTAGCCGCAAAGAATAAATCTCCATGGTTACTTGGCTGGGCTTAATTCAATCTGGTTTCGTGCAACCCAGTCAAAGCTAAATTCATCCGGAATAACTTTAATATCCCGACTTAATCCCTTATCCTAGTTTCGTGCAACAGGCCCCTGGTTTGTGGTTGGGCAACTGTGTGACTCCCGACCAGCTGTCCTCAGACGGGACGTCCAGAACCAACTGTTATCTGAGCCCTTCATGTTACTCCCGTATCCCATGATGCAACACGCTCATGTTTTCCTGGAGGAGAAGAAGTAGAAGCACCCACAGAAACTGAAAAGGAAAAATGGAGCGGGCTTTGGTTTCTAAAGAGTAGAGGTGTCAAAAGTATTCCCATTCATTACTCAAGTATAGATACCAGGGTTCAACAAGACTTCTGTAGAAGATGAAATATCAACTCAAGGTTTTTAGTCAGATAAAAGTGTCATAGTACTGGTTTCAAAACTACTTAAAGTAAAAAAGTAAAAGTTATGTAAGCGGGAAGATAATATCAACATGCTTCTTCAAATAAGACGTGCATAGCTTCCATGGAAACAGTAAAAGTTGATAGAATTTCATGAATATCGACTCAACTGAAATCCGTTGGGTCTCATCAGATTTTATCTTGATGATATTCATCTTATTCATTCATACATTCCTATTTACTATTCAGGAAAGTCAAAAGTAATGTTACATTACAATGTAAACGGGCCTGACTCAGTTTAAAAACTGGTTTTCAGCAGGTTCCTGTTATGCAGTAACATAAAACATGGTTACAGCACGTCAGGACAGACATTTGTACGAGACATCGATATGGACTAGACAAATTTAGACAACTAAAACAACAATACAGTTACATAAGGACAAAGACATTTAGACATCCGCTGGCCTAGACAAATACGGACAATGAAAACCAGGCTTGGACAATACATAAGAAATTAATGTGTGCAAGTGTAACTGTGTAAGGAGCTGTTTGTATGCCTTTTTGAAATATGTGATGGATGATAGTGTTCTGAAGTGATGCGGAATGTCATCCCAAATCTTGGTTTATGTATAGAAAAAAGATTTCTGCCAAAAGTTGTTTTTGTTTAGAGGAACTGGAATAAGTGCCTGTGAGACCGACCTAGTGAGGCGTCCTGGTTTCATGTGTGTCGGGAGAAGTGCAGCAAGTGCTGGTAAGGTGGAATTTTGAATCTGGAAATAAAATGCAATGGCGTGGCTTTTTATCAAGTTTTCATAAGTCAAAGCTTTTCAAAGTTTTCATAAGTGCAATGCAACGGTGAGACCACTCTGGAAGGTCACTGTGGGTCTTGAGAGCTCCATGGTATAGTCGTGATATTGGTTCAGTGATTTCCTTTGTGGTAAGTGACCAAATAGGAAGACAGAAGGACATAGTTGAAAACACAATTGCATGTTAATAGATTTCAGAAACAGAAGAAGAAAGATATGACCGGATCTTGTTATAAACATAAAGTTTCTGATTCAACTTTTTTGTTAAGTTAGACACATGTTCCCGTTATGTTAGGTGCAAATCAAGTAGCACGCCAAGATATTTGTAAGTCTTTGTGATGACATTTTTGTATGTGAAAATACATACATTCAGTTTTCTGAACATTGATGGTTAAATGGTTCTTTTTCCAACCAATTGTGTAGAAGCTGAAGCTCAGAGGATAATTTGGATCACATGTGCTTTTGTCTGTACAAGCAAGATTTCAAATTCATCTAGTTTGGAAACTAGGCTTTGAGTATTTAAATGGCTGATTTTAAAACCTTTGGTGTTACCAAGTTGATTTAGATTTGTTGGACTTCTTCTTGGGTGAAGTGTTCTTCTGTGTGCTTTGACTGTTTTGACTATAGGACCAAGTGAACAAGTCTCGGGGAAGGAAGTCGGAATCGAAGAGGGAGTGTTAGTAGACGGAGCTGGAAGTCTGAAATGGGGAAAATAGCCTTGAGTTGTAGGTAGAAACATGCGCTGAAGTTGCGGTACAACAGTAAACAGTCTGTTGCAGTTTGCATGTACATATAGTTCCCATATGTGCAGTATACTTAAAGTTTTCAAGAAGATTTTTGAGCCAGGCCCGGAATCAAGCTCAACATTTCCAATAAATAAGAGGATAGTTATTAAAAGTCTTGATCTGGTTAAAATGTAATTAGACTTTTTTGGGTTAAAATCATTTAATTTAACGTCACTTTCCCATCAGTGAATAATGATAGTTCGGAGCGCTCCTCGAGGCAGTGCAGGTCCATAACCACCCGCAGTCCACCTCCACAGCTCCAGCAGGGCACAACCTCTGGGCGCAGCCCCCCGCCGGACAGCACCCGTCCAGCCCGTCCAGGGAATCCGGCTCCACACCTCCCAGGCAGCAGGGCAGGCAGCAAAGGGGATGACTGTGGACAGGAGCAGGAACTCCGACGACATGCTGGACACCACAAGGACAAAAAGCGCGTTAATATGATTGCTCGAGAAGATAGGCAATGACCCAGGTTTGGGGGAGCTTGCGTTAATGTGTGCGAGGATGTTAAAGGCAGTCTAGAGAGTCTAGGAATGATCCTGTTTATTTGATGTCCATATAAGACGGTTTTGGCGAGCAGCCACATAGCACATTTGGAGCCAGTAGAATGTCAGTACTGCAGCATAATTGACAAATATCAGACCTGCAGACGCCTGAATTGGATTGTATTGTATTTGGTTTGTTGCTGTAGTAATTCACAGCCACCTGTGACTGCTACCCCTGCTGCTAACGCCATCTTGATTCCACCGTTTAGGAGCCAGGACAGCAGTGATAAACACTGATGGAAACCTTATTTGCTGAATAAATAAAGAGTTGTGATTAAGTTTTAGGTCATTTTATGGTTGCAACCCGCCGCAAAATGAAGAAGACGTTTTAGTTAGTGTCCCCCAGTAATTCCTCTCTGTCTGCACACATGGGGGGGCCAACAAAAATGTATGGAAGTGGACGGACGAGAAGACGAGAGACTTTCTGAACTTAATTGATCAGGAACTCGTGAAGGAAATGGCCGACAAAGGTTAGGACAAGCCGTGGGACGACCAGCGGAGTCAATGGAAGACGCTCAAACAGAGAGATGTCTCAAAAAAAGAGTCTTGCAGCGGTGCCGGAGGGACAATAAAAGACAAGTTGCATCTGCATCATCATAGCGATGTGTTGATAGCATCGTTGTTTTCTTATTTTAACGCTAGTGAATGTTTGCGTTAACTATTAACTAGTCGTGATACATACGAGTACTTTCGGGGCGTGGATAGAGTAAGAGCACGGAGACAGCTTTGACTGTAACTCGGTCCATTTCTTTAATCACACTTCTTGCAGTGTAGAACCGCTTAGCACTCATAACATACATGCCTCAGCATCTCCTCATATCCCTCCGCCAACCTGTTAATCGATCATAGTGAACCACTTTTGGTCTATCCTGAGAATGTCTCAAATCCAAGAGTTTGTATACAACTTCCTTGTCATCTGATGAGATGACTTGGAAAGGTCCAGTCCAGTTAGGCTGAAGTTTCTTTCTCTGTGTAGTGGGATTGTCCATCCATACTAGATCTCCACATTGGTAAGGTTTTATCTTTACTTGTTTATAGAAGTAGTACTCACGTTTTAGTCTCTGCTCCTCACGATGACAGTGAACAGCTTGAAAAACTGTGTCCAGCCGTTTCACCCATACTGAGCCGTAATTCTGGGGTGTCTGTGGAAGTACTGGGTGTAGAGAGTGTACACTAGCAGGAACACGAGGCTCTCTACCATGAGCCAGAAAGTAAGGGGAGTATCCAGTACTAGAATAAGAAGTAGAGTTGAGGGAGAGAACCACTGCTGGCGAATAGTGGACCCATTCACCACCATTATCATGAATGAGTTTAGCCAACTGTCCCTTTAAAGTCCTGTTAAATCTCCCGACAATCCCATTTCCACGTGGGTGGTATGGTGAGGTTCTTTTCTTGTGGATGTTCTGACATATCGTTTGAATAATTTCAGATTCATATTCTCGTCCCTGATCTGAAAACAGTTCTTCTGGGACACCATGTTCAGGAATGTATCTTTCACAAAGTAATTGTACTACTGTAGTTGCTTTCTGATCTGACATAGGAAAAGCATTAACATACTTTATGAAATGATCTTGCACTACAAGCACATACTAATGTCCCTGGGAAGTGAGTGGAAGTTCAGTAATATCTGTACATACAAACTGGAAAAGTCTTACTGCTTGTACGGCTTGCAGTGGAGCTCTGTGTCGTGGGACAGGTGTTCTGAATGCTTCACATGTATGACACCTATCAAAAAAATCATCTATATCCAACCTCATGGTCGGCCAATAGCACATGGTTAGAGCTTTTTTGTATGTGCAATCAGCGTACAATGACCAGAGCAGGGTGTGCCATGAAGAATGTTCATTGTCTCTGTAATAAGTGTGGCGGGAATCAGCACTTAATACACAACTGGCTGTCCTGGTGCAATGTGAGCTTTACGACAGAGCATGTCATGACACAGTACGAGTTTAGGGAATTGCCACCAGAGTTTTCTTTGGATTTTACCTTTTACCTGTCTAAGAAAAGGACGTTTGTGGCTTGCTGTACCAATTTTTACAATTCTGAGGGAATGGGTTCAGACAGTTGATTAGCTACAATGTCATTACCTTGACCAGAAAGTGTGTGTTGTGACAATTTCACACCTACATTGGTTGTCTGAACAACAGCAGAATCTAGTTCCGCACAGCAAACCTGATCCGTGGTGCTGATCATAGAAGAAGGCTGTACTGGTAGATTGTCCAACTGTGGAGTAGGAGTGTCCAGTTTGACAAGAGAGGAGTGGTGTTCCTGAGGAATTTCTGTGTCCTACGACCACTGGGTCCTGTGAGAGGGGAATCCGTGACATAGCGTCAGCATTAGTGTGTTTCTTTCTTTCCTTGTGTAGTATAGTCCACTGATACGGATCCAACTCCAAAGCCCAACGACCTTGTCGACCTGTAGGGTCATGTGTGACATCCAGTTTCCGTAGAGGAAGGAATTGGACGGTGGTCTGTGATGATTGTAAATGGATTACAGCTCAAGTAGTGTCTAAAGTGTCTAACAGACCAGACAATGGCCCAGAGTTCT
>NC_048413.1:944430-953935 GCF_013103735.1 Etheostoma cragini | reverse complement strand
GCATCCAATAACAAAAAACAGGTATTCAACAAAACGTCCTTGACACTGAACAAACCTCCAAGAGCAAAATGCACTGCATTTTAAATGATCAGAGATTTTTTTTTAAAGAATCTTTGAAACAAAGTGCAGTTTCTGATTTCTATTAATTTAAATGTATTGCCACACAAAGCAGCGACAAGAATGAACAAATGAATAAGCCAAGGATGTTTTTAAGTGTGTTATTGGCACCAAGGGTCCCTCTCCTCAGCCCCCGCTGGCAGCTAGAAAAATATATAAATATAAGACTTGTTAAAGAAAAGGCAAATATAAACTTAACTTACACAAACACTGACTAGATTTTTCCTCCACTAAATTGAGCAACATAAATATAGTTTACACATGGCATTATAAAAGGTAGACTGCAACAGCAAAACATATTTACAACAGGTCTTTTTTTCCAATGAATTAATAAACTGAATGTCAGGCATTGCAACAGCAAAACATTTCTTCAATTTTCTCTCTCATTTCATTCTTATGTTTGCTTCATGTCCATCAAGCGCTGTCTCTTGCCCTTGAAAGTCTCAAATGACCTTTCACCATTCCAAATCCTTAATTATGTTAATTATGTAAATAATGTATAATAACATTCCTTTATGTAAATACCGTATGTATCCAATTCCTTATATTTCTTTATTTCTTGTATTTCTACTCTATTTATAATATTTGTGCAACTGCAACACAGAGTTTCCCTTCGGGGATCAATAGTATTTCAAAAGTATTTCTGATTCTGATTCTGATACTGATGGCAGTTTTCTCTTCCAACATTCTTGCACGTATCCCTGGTACGCCACCTTGTGTGTAACCCCAGATTGTTTTGAAATCATGCACTGTTTGTCCGCACTTCACTTCTGCCCAGAGTTGGCCGGCAAGCAGATGGCTGCTGACACCATGGGGGGGCGGGGCTGAGCTCGTCCTGGTCTTCTACAGCTTGGACATCTTCCAGGGGCTGGACAAAGTCCTCCGACTCGCTGGGTGGCGGTTGCAGGGATGGGATGACGGCCACTTGTTTTTGCAACTTATACAAAAACAACAGTGACAGAGTGCTTGTGAAAAGCAACAACTTAAAAAATAAAAAAATATTTAAAAAAAACCTTGTAGGGGACAGTCGGATGCAGTCTCCAAATCCTCACATTTGTCACTTTGTCCACATTTTTAAGGTGCACATACTCCATGTGGGCTCCATTCTGGATCAAGGCCACACAGGATATGAAGGTCAGCGTGATGAGGAGATAACCTCCCTTCTTCTCCTTTGGGAGCCTCTGCAAGGCTGTTGCCATCCAGGGCATGCCGTGCTCTCTGTACACCTCCAGGTGTTTGCTATAGCAGAGGAGCCGCTCGATCTCGGAAATGACTTGGAGGCCACGTCAGAAATTTGTGAATGAATTGGTCCCTACGGCTGACCTATGCCCAATCCTTGAAATTCCACCAGATCCTTCTGGTACTCCGGAGGTCTGTGAACTTAAAGGCTGGCAAGAAAACGATGCCCTCTGCCGTGAAGCCTTGGACGAGGCATTCTTCCATATCCTGGCCCGAGTCTCTCACCAGGATGCCAAACATGTGAGGAACGGGGAAGCTGTGTTTGGTGGCAAGGTCGGCAGCCAATTTCTTCACGTCCATCACGCCGGATAGCCTGCCAGGGTGTGTGTCTGACTTTAGGGCCGTAAAGGAAAGCTGATCATTCCGCTTATACAGGTCTCCCAGTAAGACCCTTAGCAGTGCAGCGGCGAGCACCGCCGGTCCAGCTTCTGAACACTGACAGAGTGGCCACAGCTTTTCGATGCGTGACCCGTCTGTCTCCACGCCATCCGTCCCGTCTCGGTCCGTCCCCCCTATGTCTAAGTCTGTCCAATTTGTCCTTGCCAAACCTGTCTTGTCCCGTACGCCCTCTAACGAGCTCCCTTGTGTGCCCTCCAGTGGGCTTCCCCGAGCTCCTCGTGTGCCCACTCATGGGCTTCTTAGTGCGCCCCCCCGTGGGCTTTCTCGTTCTCTTTGTGCGCCCCCCCGTGGGCCTTCTCGTGTCCCTAGTGCGCCCCCCCCGTGGGCCTTCTCGTGTCCCTAGTGCGCACCCCCGTGGGACTTCTCGTGTCCCTAGTGCGCACCACCGTGGGCCTTCTTGTGTCCCTAGTGCGCCCCCCCGTGGGCCTTCTTGTGTCCCTAGCGCGCCCCCCGTGGGATTTCTTGTATCCCCCATGCGCCCTCTACTGGGCTTTCCGAGTGCCCCTTCGTGGGCTTCGTCGAGCACCCTCTTGTGGGTTTTTCCGTATGCCCACTCATGGGTCCCCTAGTGCGCCCCCTCTGGGGCACCCTTGTGCATCCTGCCGCGCCTCCTAGCTCCCTTCCCTGTGTCTCTCTTCTGACCCTGTGTCAGTGTCTCCCTCGTTTTGTCTCATCGCTCTCTTTGGTCTAGTCACCTCTCATTCTGTCCCCTGTCTTGTTGCTTTGTCTCTGCCTCTCCATGTGTCTGTCTGTCTAGCTCTCCTTGTTCCTTTCACCCACTGTGTCGCTTTGTCTCCTTGTTTGTCTCCCTCATTGCCTCTTTCTCTCGATGTCTTTGTGTCCCCCTTTGTCCCTGCTCCTAGTCCCTTCTCTGCTCCCTGTCCCCCGCCTGTCTTGCTTTCTTTCGGTTCCGGTATCTGGGTCTCTTTGCCTCCCTCTTCGTTCACCCAGTCTCTCTGTGTGTTCACCTCGCTCTGTCCCTCTTGCTTCCTTTTTTCCTAATGGTTTGTGTGGGTGTCTCGCCCTCTTCTGTGTGCGTCTGTGTTTTCCTCATTTTGTCTCTCTCTTCCTGATTGTCTCATTTGGTCCCTGTGTCTGTCTGTTTTGCTCGCTTTTTGTCTCTCTGCCTCTCTCACGCAATCCCTCTCTCTGTTCCTCGCCTTTCTCACTCTTTCTGTGTGTGTCTGTTTCCCACATTCTGTCTCTCTCGTTCCCTGTGTCCGTCCTTCTCTCTGGGTTTTTGTCCCTTTTTTCTGCTTGTTTATGTGGGTGACTCTCCCTGTTCCCCTCCGTCTTCTCCAGTCCACCTCAATCTCTCTGAATTTTTCTCCCTTCTCTCTGTGCTACGCTGTTCCTGCCCCTGGTCGTTTTTTTTCAGCTCCCTTTCTCTGTCCCTCTCCTCCAATCCCTCGCTGGTTTTTGTCCTCGCCCCATCTCCATTGCTTTGTCTCTGTTGCTCCCTGTGTCTGTTTGTTGTCTCTATGTCTCTCTCTCTCGGTTCGTTGTCTCTCTGTCTCTCCCTTTCTCTCTCCCTATCAGTTTTGCTCTCCGTCCTGGTGTCTTTTCCCCTCTGTCTTTTTTGTTCCCCATGTCTGTCTGTCTTGTCCTCTGTGTCTCTCTCTCTCATTCGGTTTTCTGTCTGTCTCTCTCTGTTGCTCTCTCTCCTACTATTTGGGTCTCTGTGTCTCTACCGCTCTGTTTCCTTCTCCTCCACTGTCTGTCTTACTCTCTGTGTCTTTATCTCTCTGTGTCCCGCTCGCTCTCTCCCTGTGTCCCTGCCCTTTGTCTCCCCTCGGTTTTCTCTCTTCTGGTCCCTCGCTCGCTACTAGTCTCAGCCCTTGTTCTGGACTTCTTCTTCTTTGGTCTCCTCCTTCCGGTCCCTCCCTCCTCCTCGGTCCCTCTCTCGCTCCCTCCTCCTCAGTCCCTCTCTCGCTTCCTCCTCCTCAGGTCCTCTCTCACTCCCTTCTCCTCAGTCCCTCTCTCACTCCCTCCTTCTCAGTCCCTCTCTCGCTCCCTTCTCCTCAGTCCCTCTCTCACTCCCTCCTTCTCAGTCCCCTTTGCTCCCTTGTTAGTTCCCTTCCTTGTTCCCAGCTCAGGCTCCTTTGTCCATGCTCCCCTGTGTCCTTGTCCCCAGTGCTCCCGATTTGCTTCGTCCTTTTTGTCCATTGGTCTCCCCGTCCCTCGGTCCCCTCTTTCCAGGTGTCTTTCGCCCTTTGTGGGTTTTTTTTTGTTCCCTTTTGGGGTTTTTGTTTTTTGACATCTGGGATCTGTCTTTGGGGGGGGGGGGGGGGGGGGGGGGGGGGGGGGGGGGGGGGTGGTACTGTTGTGGTTTGGGTTTTTTGTTTGAGGTTATTTTCCAGTAAGCCCCTCCCTGTGTTTTTGTCTCGGTTTTCTCCCCAGTCTGGTGTTGTAGATCCTGTCTTATTTTCCCTGTGTCTGTGTGTTCTGCTTCCTGTTTTTGATAGTCAGCTTCCTGTCTTGTCATGTCTTTTCTAGCTTCACTTTGCCTGTCTGATTGTCCTGCCCCGCCCTAATGTGATTCACCTGATGTGTCACCTGTTCCCCATTACCTCGTTACCTTGTGTATTTAACCTCTATGTTCCCTTTGTCTAGTGCTTTGTCATTTTGTGCTGTAGCTGTTCAACGTCGAGTTCCTCCTGCCCGTGAGTTTCCCCAGTCTACGTTTTACTGCCTGTGGTCCTGCCCTCCCTGTAATCCTCTCCTTATCATCCCTTGTGAGTGTTCCTTGTGGAGTTTTTGCGTTTGTTATCGCCATCCCCTGTGCCTGTTTTGGCTTTTTTGCCTCTTTGTGTTACCAATAAAGCCGTGCTGAAGCTTCCTCCTGCCTGCTTCCTATTGCATTTGGGTCCTCACCTCACCCCCCACCGTAACACGTTTGTTCCTATGATGCTTTTGAACCTATGATGTTTTCGATCCTTCAATGCTTTTGAACCTATGATGCTTTTGATCCTTTTATGCTTTTGACCCTTTGATGCTTTTAAATCTCTGATGCTTTTGATCCCTTGATGCTTTTGATCCTTCGATGCCCTCAAATGGGCACGTTGCCGGGACCGATAATCTGAACAAGTTAAACCTAGGATGTTTTTAATCCTATGATGCGTTTGATCCTATGATGCTTTTATTACTATGATGCATTTGATTCCAATATGCTTTTGATCCTTTGATGCTTATGATGATCCTTTGCTTTTGATCCTTTGATGCTGTTGCTCCCAATATGCTTTTGATAATATGATGCTTTTGATCCTATGGTGATTTTGATCCTATGGTGATTTTGATCCCAATATGCTTTTGATCTTTGATGCTTTTGAACCTATGATGACTTTGACCCAATTATGCTTTTGATCCCAATATGCTTTTGATCTTTGATGCTTTTGAACCTATGATGACTTTGACCCAATTATGCTTTTGATCCTATAAAGCTTTTGATCCCAATATGCTTTTGATCCTATGATGCTTTTGATCCTATGATGCTTTTGACTGTGATGCTTGTAATCCTATGATGCGTTTATTCCTATGATTCTTTTGAACCTATGATGCTTTTGATCCTTTAAAGCTTCAGTAGGTAACTGCCACTATGTCCTGACAGTGGAATATGAGACAGATAATCTGCAAAAAAAAAACAAGCTCCTGTGGCTCCTCCCTGTGCTCCTACTGCCACTTGCAGAAATACACCGTTTCCGGTCAGAAACAGCCAATCCGAGCCAGGAGGCCTGTCTTAGCAGTGTCAATCACTCTTGTGTATGCGCTGCTCATACCCCTCCCCTGCACAGCGCGTGCCGTGTTCAAGCTCAGATGCCAGTGCACTGAAGCTGTGATAATCGCGGAGAAACAACTTTTCAGGAAAACTTTCTCGAGTGACACCTGCTCAGAAAACAAACGGGCAAACAGAAGAAGACCGACGACGAAAACAGAGTTAAAAAAGAATCAAACCGAGCCCGAACTAAAACGAGGGTCAACATCGAAGCGGCTTTTCAGAGGTGGAGGGAGCTACGCCTCCTGAAAGGATTCAGAGCCAACGTTAGCCACATTTCTGCTTGACATGTAAGTATCCCTGCTTGATTTTTCATTTTTTTAAGAACTACACAACTAGGATATCGATGGTTACAGTACACTTTTAGTACACTGGTGATAGCGCAAATCTCAGTTTACTCTGTAGCTTGTTGCTAAGTCTAACAGTTAGCTAGCTTGTTAGCTTGTAGCACGGCAGGAATGATGTAGCAGGTGAAGATTAACTTTACCTGCTAACTCCTTCACCCTCAGTATAAGCAATATTGTTTCAATACCTATATTTAGTAAGCCAAAAGGTTTTGTCCATCACAATAAATGTAGCAATGGTGAAACTAGCTTAATTGTGTGTTAATATAATTTTATAATAATTTAATAATTTTATTATTGATTATTTTTAAACATACATGTTTTGTTCCCCCTCAGGATGTAATTTGTAGATCAAATATCTGACACAAATTCTTTATGCTCCTTCAACAGGTCAGACATGGCCCCGGACACAGAGGCATGTAAAGTAATCGTCTTTAAGTCCAAATCAAAATGTTCAGTATTTCCTTGTGCAGGAGTACTTTGCAAAATAAGCTGATTTATTTTACCCATATGCTAATAAAACCTACATATTTCTAAGATGTTATTCCTTGGCTTATTGAGCTTTCTCACTGATTCATCACAACTACTGAAAGTTTAGTGTTTTAAATTGATCCAAAAGGTAATTCAGTAATGTACTGTGTAAAGTGCTACTTTTGTTCTCACAAATTAGTGATTACATAAAAAATAATTTTAAACCTGTTGATTGAAAACTTTACAAACATTTTAATAGAAATATTTTAAATCAATTTTTTTACATAAGCTATACCCTCCTCCAGTATAAATCCCCTGTATTGTCCATGAGGATGTGGAAAGCATCGGTGGCCCTGCTTACTAGCCTGCGTGTTCATGGCAGTCTCCGCTGTGGGGGAGGATCTGTGGAGGGAGGGCTGTAGCGCAGCAGAGAGCAAGGGGTAAGGTGTGCTTGTTCAAATTTTTAGGCTAAGTCCACGTTTACTCAACTCCCTACTGCAGCTTTAATGCTTTTGAACCTATGATGCTTTTGATTCTTTAATGCTTTTAACCCTATGATGCTTTTGATCTCAATATGCTTTTGCTCCCAATATGCTTTTGATCTTATGATGCTTTTGATCCTATGATGCTATTGATCCCTGTGATGGCCGCACTAGCAGCCACACATGGCAACAACTCATTGTGGTAACTCTCTTTTGTTTTGAGCACATTATACAAAATAAATAACTGGACACACATTTAGTTTTACAAACTGTTTATTAGTTATTTGACTTAGTTTCTATTCAGGTGCACACATTTAGTTTACTTTGTCAATTTAGCCAATGTTGGGTTCATTATCTTTAAGACATTTTGTGAAATAATACCTTTTTCCTTTGAGTTGCCAGTTCCGGGGAAGTTGCCGCTGGGGGTCGTTGGCTGAAAGACAAAAGGACCTCCAAGTGATTGGAAGCTGTTTAAATGGGGGAAAAGATAATTGGATTGCACCATGTTTCCCCATATCATGGGGGTGGCAGAGGATTTTATTTTTGAGTTGTTCTTTTCTTTGCTAGTTATATTTCAATTTTATTTATGGTATCAATTCATAACAAGAGTTATCTCAAGACACTTAACAGACTAGGTCTAGACCATACTCCAGAATTTACAAGGACCCAACAGTTCTAGTAGTTTCCTCCAGAGCAAGCAATAGTGCGACACTGGGAGGAAAAGCTTCCTTTTAGGCAGAAACCTCTGACAGACCCAAGCTCTTGGTAAGCGGTGTCTGACGGGCCGGTTAGTGGAAATAACAAAAATATAAAAAAAAGTAGTTTGTAGTAGTTCATGGCATAGCAGGGCACTGTGCAGCATTTCAATGCATAACAGGACGTAGCTGGGCACCGCAGAGTGTAGCAGATGAACATGGCATCGCAGAATGTGTAGCGGAACCATGGCGACAGCTGCTACCATGATTTTGGAGCCTCCCTGATCTAAGGGAACATGCTGAGGAAAAAGAACATAAGGACTCCGGGGAGTGACTCCCCAGAGCTAGGTTAGTAACAAGCATTTCTGGGACATGGATGCACATAAATGAAAAGATAAAAAGCTAAAGGAGAGAGGAGCTCAGTGTATCAAAGGATGTCCCCAGCTGTCTAAAACTATTACAGCAAAACCAAGAGAGACAGGGTAAAGAGAGGAGCCTGGTCGGGCTAGAACTCTCCTCAACCGGATCGGGCTGGATGCCAAGTCTCCCTTTAGTTTTATTATATTCTTGATTATATGATAGATAAATCTGACAACTATGACGAGAAGCAGGTGGGCCGCGTTAGGCGGACGCTGCAACTCCTCACTCCCTAACGATATTCAATTCTATGCCCAAACAATTAGCTTTATCAAAGAGGAAAGTCTTAAGCTTACTCTGAAATGTGGAGACGGTGTCTGCCTCCTGAACCCAAACTGGAACATGGTTCCACAGGAGAGGAGCCTGATAACTGAACGCTCTGGCTCCCATTCTACTTTTAGAGACTCTAGGAACCACAAGTAACCCTGCACTCTGGGAGCGTAGTGCTCTCGCAGTGTTGTAAGGTACTATGAGCTCTTTAAGATAAGATGGTGCCTGACCATGAAGAGCTTTGTAGGTGAGGAGAAGGATTTTTAATTATAGTCTAGATTTTACAGGAAGCCAATGCAGAGAAGCTAAAACAGGAGAGATGTGATCTCTTTTCCTGGTTCCTGTCAGAACACGTGCTGCAGCATTCTGGATCAGCTGAAGAGTCCTTATGGACTTTTTCGAGCAGCCTGATAACAAAGAATTGAAGTAATCCAGCCTAGAGGTAACAAATGCATGGACTATTTTTTTTTTCTGCATCATTTTTAGACAGGATATTCCTGATTTTTGCAATATTACGTAGTTGAAAGAAGGCAATCCTTTGCTTTATGTGGGAATTAAAGGCCATGTCCTGATCAAAGATAACTCCAAGATTCCTCACAGTGGTGCTGGAGGCCAGGGTGATGCCATCCAGAGTAACTATCTCTTTGGATAATGCGTCACGGAGGTGCTTGGGTCCCAGAGCAATAACTGCCGTTTTATCTGAGTTTAACATTAGAAAATTACTGGTCGTCCAGATTTTAATATCCTGAAGGCACATTTGAAGTTTAGCTAACGTATTAGTTTAATCCGGCTTGATTGATAGATATAATTGAGTATCATCTGCATAACAATGAAAGTTTATGGAGTGCTTCCTGATAATATTGCCTAAAGGAAGCATATATAAAGTGAACAGGATTGGACCGAGCACAGATCCTTGTGGGACTCCATGATTAACTTTGGCGTGCACAGAGGATTCATCGTTAATATGAACAAACTGAGATCGATCTGATAAATAAGACTTAAACTAGCTTAGAGCAGTCCCTTTAATGCCAATTAAATGTTCCAATCTCTGTAATAAGATATGATGGTCAATGGTATCAAATGTAGCACTATGATCTAATAAAACAAGTACAGAGATAAGTCCTTTGTCTGATGCAATTAGGAGGTCATTAGTAATTTTCACAAGTGCTGTCTCTGTACTATGATGAACTCTAAGTCCTGACTGAAAATCCTCAAATAAGCTGTTATGCAGAAAGTCACACAGCTGTTTGGCGACTGCTTTCTCAAGAATCTTAGAGAGAAATGGAAGGTTGGATATAG
>NC_048413.1:933566-944330 GCF_013103735.1 Etheostoma cragini | reverse complement strand
ACTACTAAGAGCTATGGGAATACTTGGCTCAGTAGAGCTGTGACCTTCCGTTACCCTGGCTACAGTGCTGAAAAGAAATCTGGGGTTGTTCCTATTTTCCTCTATTAATGACGAGAAGTACACTGCTCTTGCATTACGGAGGGCCTTCCTATACGTTTTAAGACTATCTTGCCAGATTAAACGAGAATTTTCCAATTTGGCGGAACGCCAAATCTTCTCAAGTTTCCGCAATATTTGCCTTAATTTGCGAGTTTCAGTGTTATACCATGGAGCTAACCGTCTTTGTTTTATTATCTTTTTTAGAAGGGCAACAGAGTCGAGTGTCGTTCGCAGCGAGCCTGCTGCACTATCAACCAAATGATCGATTTGGATGGGACTAATAGCATAAGAGTCCTCCGTTACTTTGAGACTTGGTAATTAATTAAATGCTAATGGAATCACATCCTTAAATTTAGCTACAGCACTATCAGATATACATCTTGTATAGAAGGTTTTGCCTAATGGCGTGTAGTTCAGCAGTATAAACTCAAAAGTTATCGAACAGTGGTCAGATAAAAAGGGATTCTGTGGGAACACTATTAAGTGTTCAATTTCAACACCCTATACCATAACAAGATCGAGGGTGGGGTAAAACGGTGAGTTGGTTTATGTTCACTTTGAGAGAAGCGAATAGAATCTAAAAGAGTTAAACGCAGTACTAAGGCTATCATTCTCATCGTCCACATGAATATTAAAATCCCCTACAATAAGAACTTTGTCCGTTTTTAGCACTAAGTTTGACAAAAACTCTGCAAATTCGGATAAGAATTCAGAGTATGGACCAGGTGCTCGGTACACTATAACAAATAGAACTGGTTGCGTTGATTTTCAACTTTATTTATCCAGGTAAACTGTGTGAGAACCACCTCTCATTTACAAACATGACCTGGCCAAGAGGCTACAGAAATAAATAGGAACATACTGTACAACTTTAAATAGTCAAACACATGACACATAGAACAAGCAACCAAATTGAGTTATAATACAGTTTAGGTTTAGAGCTGATTAGTAGACTAGAATCAAAGATAGCTGCAACTCCAGCTCCTCGGCCTGTGCCTCGAGGAATATGATTATTAATATGACTGGGGGGGTGGATTCATTTAGACTAACATATTCTCCATCACCCAGCCAGGTTTCAGTAAGACAAAATAAATCAATATTATTTGATTTTGACTGATATTAATTCATTTACTAGTACCCCTTTAGAAGAGAGAGACCTGATGTTTAAGAGTCCACATTTAATTCTCCTATTCTTTTGCACTATTGCACTTCTGGTTTTAATTGTTATGAGGTTTCCATGCACAGCTCCTCTTCTATTTACCTTTGATTTAAATAATTTCAATGGTCGGGGGGCAGACACCGTCACTATGGGGCTTTTACTAGGTAACTCCTGGAATAAAGGAGTAGAGAAGTTTGTTAGACTGGGACTCTGCCTCCGGGTCCCAACTCTGGATTGTCAAGGATCAGGTCCACTAATAAACTTGTCAAGATTTCTAGAAATGAGCGCTGCTCCATCCCAAGTGGGATGAATGCCGTCTCTCCGAATCAGACCAGGTCTTCCCCAGAAAGACTGCCAATCATCCACAAAGTCCACATCATTATCTGGACACCACCTCGAAAGCCAGCGGCGAAATGACGACATGACATTGACTTCGCGTATGTACACACAGATTCAACATTAATCTTAGTAACCTCCGTTTGGCGTAACCTGGAGTCATTAACGCCAACGTGAATAACAATCTTGCTGTATTTACGTTTATCCTTAGCCAGCAGTTTTAGATAAGACTCAATGTCGCCCGCTCTAGCCCCCGGGATGCACTTAACTATGGCTACCGGCTTCGCTAACTTCACGTTTCTCAAAATGGAGCTGCCGATAATCAGAGTTGGTTTCTCAGCGGGTGTGTTGCTGAGTGGGGAAAATCTGTTAGAAACGCTAACAGGCTCGTGGCGGTCCATGGCCTTTGAAAGCTTACGACTAACTCTTCCTCGTCCTCTCACCGTCAGCCAGTCACAATGTCCTTGTTGCTCAGGAGTTGCCGGGGGACGGCTACCAGAAGCTGGCTCAGGCCGGCCCTCGCCGACTACCGGTAGGGGGTTAACTACACTAACTAACGACTGATCTATCATGGTGCTGATCCGGACTTCTAACTCCCTAAGCCTCGCGTCCACGTCTATAAATAAACTACACTTGTTACACATACCATTACTGCTAAAGGATGCAGAGGAGTAACTAAACATCTCACACACCGAGCAAGAGAAAGTAGGTGAGGGGGATGACATGGCTAACTGCTAAGCTAAAGTCGCTAGCAGCTAAGCTAAAGTACGGTAGTGTTAGCTACCAAGCGTTAACAGCTGTTATTTAACAAAAGTTGCTGAAAAATGAAAAGATATGTGAGTGCTTTGGCAGAACTACTATAAGAATAATTGTTTAGCGGACAGTTAGCCGCTGTAATTGCAAATCTAACAAATTGAATTGGTATTTAGTGAGCAGCAACAAGCTACCAACATGATACCAACACACAAGCACAGGAAACGGAAATGAGTTAGGTACGCTTACCGTAAAGCAGTGAGTTAGCAGGCTCGCTTTGCCAATTGCCATGAATGCTTGAGAACAGCTACGGCTATTTATAGTTGGTTATGATTATTTGGTCAATTTATCTTAGTAGTATTGGTTTAATAGAAGTTGTAGTTATTGTGGTTTGGTTATTTATGGTGTTAGTCTATTCCCCCCCTTTGTGTAGGAATGGCCTTATCAGCCACTATATATGTTTCCCTCATGTCTCAGTATTGAGGTTAGTTTAGTTCATGTAGGTCTGTTTGATTATGTTACCTGAGTTAAAGTTCTGTTAAGTTGACCTCTTTAATGGGCCCAGGACTCTCCGTTTCTGGAAAATTTGCAGTGCCAGAGTGCTTTGAGGACTATGAACTGACTGTGAATCATCCAAAGGCCCAAACCTCACCATCTACAGAGTCGATCCACCCCAATATATTTCAGCAGGTCAGTCTCGACCACTTCATGAGCCTAGACTTGAAAAATTAAGAGAAAATGATGATGATGTTGAACATTTTGTAATTACCTTTTGAGAGAATTGCAGCAGCATGTCTGTGGCCAAAAGTGGACTGGGTTTTTTGCCTCCTCCCACTGCTGACTGGTAACGCCAGAGGAGCATATGTGCATATGGATGTTGATGATGCTCATGATTACGATAAAGTAAAAACAGCAATTCTGAAAAAATGATATTAACCCTGAGACCTACAGGCAGAGGCTCAGATCCCTCCATGTGGAACCTGAGGAGAGCCCCAAGGAGCTGTATGTTAAATGGATCCAACCGCAAGGTAAAACACTTAATGAAATTAGTGAGATCCTGATTATGGAACAATACTTAAGAATGCTGTCCCCTGAGCTTCAGGTTTGGGTAAAGGAGCATGGGCCGAAATCTGCTGCTGAAGCTGCCACACTAGCTTACGTGTTTGTTGCTGCCCGGGAAAAAGGCCAGCCATGGAGCAGTATGGGTGGTAAGGATGGCCACAGAACCATACCCCCTCAGTACCAACAGAGGTAGGCGCCAGGAGTGGGTAAGCCTCCCATGAGGGGGAGCCAATACGCACCACCTAGAACTCCTAACAGAACGCCCACTTGCTACTTGTGTGGACAGGAAGGTCATGTTAACTTAATGTGCCCAAAGAATCCAGCTAAGCTAACCTAGATGGGTTTTGTTCCACGCCAGAGTGTTAACCCTGAGCCCAAAAGTAATCACACAATGAAAACGGCTTGGGTTAAAATCAAGGGGGAAAACTTCAAAGCCCTGATTGATACTGGCAGCACGCAGACCCTTGTACGGAGGAAATATGTACCAGCTAATGCAATTTGTACCCTGGAGACTGTCCCTATCTGCTGTGTACATGGGGATGAGAAGCATTATCCCACTGCAGATATTTATGTGGAGATAGAGGGTCAGACATATCTATTAAATGTGGGAGTTGCAGGTCACTTACCCTTTCCTGTAATTTTGGGTGAAGATTCGCCAGTACTGTATGACTTGATAAAGTCAGTGCAAAAGTGTAATGTTGTCACTAGAGCACAAGCTAAGCATGAGGCTGCAGATCCCATAACCCTCAGTGCCTTGCCCTTCTATAATGCAGTTTGAAACATGTCCCGGGAAAGCTCACAAGACTCGTAGAAAAAGGAGGCAAGACAAATCAGGGCACGACTATACAATCACCGGCTGAGGCTACTCCAGACATGCCCCTGGGTTTTCAAATACCTACTGCTATAATGCAAATGCAGGAAAATGATCCAACTTTGTCTACCCTTTTGCAGAGAGTACAAGGAAGAAAGAAGGAGACTAACACTAACAGTGATGCTTTTGATCTTCTGATGCTTTTGACCCTTTGATGCTTTTGATTCTCTGATGCTCTTGATCTCTTGATGCTTTTAATCCTTCGATGCTCTCAAATGGGCACGTTGCCAGGACCGATAATCTGAACAGGTCAAACTTATTATGTTTTTAATCCTATGGTGCTTTTAATCCTATGATGCGTTTGATCCTTTGATGCTTTTGATCCAATGATGTTTTTAATACTATGATGCGTTTGATTCCAATATGTATTTGATCCCTTGATGCTTTAAACCCTATGATGCTTGTGATCCTTTGTTTCTCTTGATCCTATGATGCTTTTAATCCTATGGTGCGTTTAATCCTATGATGCTTTTGATCCTTTGTTGCTCTTGATCCTACAATGGGTTTGTTCCTATGATGCTTTTGAACCTATGATGCTTTCGATCCTTCAATGCTTTTGAACCTATGATGCTTTTGATCCCAATATGCTTTTGATCTTACAATGCTTTTGACCATATGATGCTTTTGATCCTTTGATTGTTTTGAACCTATGATGCTTTTGATCTTTTGTTGCTCTTGATCCTATGATGCGTTTGATCCTATGATGCTTTTGATCCTTTGTTGCTCTTAATCCTACAATGCGTTTGTTCCTATGATGCTTTTTAACCTATGATGCTTTCGATCCTTCAATGCTTTTGAACCTATGATGCTTTTGATCCTGTTATGCTTTTAACCCTATGATGAATTTGATCCTATGATGCTTTTGCTCCCAATATGCATTTGATCTTACGATGCTTTTGATCATATGATGCTTTTGATCCTTTGATGGTTTGGAACCTATGATGCTATTGATCTTTTGTTGCTCTTGATCCTATGATGCGTTTGTTCCTATGATGATGAGGTGTTTTGAGTTTTATTTATTGAGTTTAAGGCTATGTTTTTAATCCTATGACGCTTTTAATCCTATGATGCTTTTGATTCTTTGATGCTTTTGATCCTATGATGCATTTAACCCTATGATGCTTTTGATCCTTTGTTTCTCTTGATCCTACATTGCATTTGTTCCTATGATGCTTTTTAACCTAATTAAATTAAGGAAAAACTGAGGGTGTTTTTGGAGCAAAAGAGGAACGATTAAAACAAGAGGAACGCAAACAAGTCATCCATCGCGCACATGTCCGACACGATCACTGCTTTCCAGCGTAAATTGGACTTATGGATGTGGCAAGTGAAACAGGACAATCTTATCCGCTTTCCTGTTTGTCAGAGCATGTCAGCCTCATTTCCCGAGACTTTTTAATGTGCTCAGTTTGCTACCAAACTGAGCTGGTTAAAGACTGAGTTTGATCGCCGTTTCTCTGACTTCGGAGCACAACAGTCTGGCTTTGACATCTTTGCCAATCCTTTCACCACCGATGTCTGCACTGCACCCTAACACCTTCAGATGGCGCTAATTGAGCTTCAAAGCGACAGTGGCCTGAGACCAAAGTTCCAGGATTCTGCAATCCAGGACTTTTACTATCTGCTGCCCCCTGGTTTGATGCCACAGCTTTGACTTCATGCTGCCTGTGTTCTGTCCATGTTTGGGAGCACCTATCTGTGCGAACAGTTTTTTTCCATAATGAATCTGAAAAAAACAAGCACAGATCACGCTCACGGATGACAACCTCCATGCTGTTCTACGCATTGCCTCAGCACAGGACCTAAAACCAGACATTGACACACTGGCAACGGGAAAACTGTGTGAGAGATCTGGTCAGAAAACACACTGGTAAGCATTTTTAAAAAAACTTAATTAAAATATGATAAAATGTAATTCAACCATGAAGAAGAACAGTTAAACTGTGTGCAATCTAATGATTGTGCTTGCATTTTGTTTAGTGTTTATCATTTTCAGAACATGATCAATCGATAGTAGAGAGAGAATCCACTTGGTGTGTTCAAGGACAGGCAGCATCTCCTCATCAAAGACTAACCGAAAAACTTGACCAATATAGTTTTGAACGGAGTCAACCTTGAATTTGGTATTTTTTAGTTGATTACATATTTATGTGTAGCTGCTGTTGTAATTATTTAATGTTTGCAGGTCTTATGTGTGTATGCAGACAAATTGTTGTCATCACCACCATCAGTTGAATAACAGGCTGTGTGCAGCCTTTTTTTGTAAAATGCTACATGTGTCATACATGTTCTTTGCAGCTTAGTTTTATTTTTCTTTATTCACTTGGACAGTTTGATCCTTCATTAATGGAGTTATGTGGGTTTTCATAAGCTGAAGAAGTTTAAAAGGATTTATATTAGAGCAACAAGCAAACATATGTTTTCTATGCAACTGTAATTGTCACTTGAATAAGTTATAATAAATAATGAGTTATTTAACATTACGGAGTAGTTACATTTATTTTACATTAGATTACATTTAGTCACATTTATAAGTTACATCTGGCCCTTTGAGGACAGCCATTAGGCTGATTTGGCCCACGGTGAAAATGAGTTTGACACCCCTGCTTTAGATCCTATAATGCTTTTGATCCTTTGATGTTTTTAACTCTATGATGCTTTTGATACTTTGTTCCTCTTGATCCTATGATGCTTTTGATCCTATGATTCTTTTGAACCTATGATGCTTTCGATCCTTCGATGCTGTTGAAGCCATGATGCTTTTGATCCTTTTATGCTTTTAACCCTATGATGCTTTTAATCCTATGATGCTTTTGATCCTTTGATGCTCTTGATCCTATGATGCGTTTGTTCCTATGATGCTTTTGATCCTATGATGCTTTTGCATCACACATAAACACAATCCCAGGTTTCTTTTTAAGACTGTGGATCAGCTGTTAAACCCAACCCCTCCTTGTGCCTCAGCTGGAACAAATGATGACGTTGAATAGTTTTAATCTCACTTTACCAATAAGGTGGTGTCAATCAGAGCCTCTATTACCCCTGCGGCCTCTTACTCAGAGGTTCCTGACCTGCAACAAGAGTTTTAACCAGTTTTATCCCATCGACTTGTCTGAGCTTTTAAAATCAGTATCACAAATTAGTGTCCTCCAGCCCACTTGATGTAATACCTTCAAAATTTTTACTGAAAGTAATAGATTCTGTTGGGCCCCATTTGATCAATATTTTTAACAGCTCCCTATCTACTGGTTGTGTCCCTGATTATTTTTAAACGGCTTGCGTGAACCCACTTTTAAAGAAACCTAGTTTAGATCCCTCCCTCCATCATAATTTTAGACCAATTTCAAAACTGCCATTTATTGCAAAGATTCTAGAAAGAATTGTTTCCAAACAACTGCTCACTGTACTGGAAAATAACAAAATTTGAAAAAATTCAGTCTGGTTTTAGGAAGTAACACAGCACAGAGACTGCCCTGCTTAAAGTCACCAATGACCTTTTAATGTCTGCTGATGAAGGCATGTGCTCAGTCCTTGTACTCCTGGACCTTAGCGCTGCTTTTGACAACATTGATCACAGCATCATGTTAGACAGACTGAGGCACTGGGTGGGGATCTCTTGTACTGCCCTAAAATGGTTTTCATCATACCTGTCAAAGAGGAAGTTTTGCGTGTCTGTAAATAACTATGTCTCCTCGTTCTGTCCAGTTAAATATGGTGTGCCTCAGGGGTCTTAGGACCCATTTTGTTTTCCTTGTATCTGCTTCCCCTTGGACATATTATCCATAAACATGGCATTTCTCTTCATATTTATGCTGAAGACACACAAATGTACTTGCCTGTCAGATCTTCAGACCCTGGAATGCTGAGTTCACTTAACTGCCTTGGTGAAGTTAAAAAGTGGATGTCAAATGATTTTCCTCCAGCTGAACTCAGCCAAAACAGAAATCCTTGTCATTGGGTCTCAGCAAATGGCAAAGCAAATACTGCCATCTGCCGGGACGCTCGTAAACCACATTAAGCCCATGGCAAAGAACCTCGGTGTTTGGTTTGATAGTCATTTAAATTTTGAGCAGCATATCACAAAACTTGTTCAATCATGTTTTTATCAACTTAGAAATATAGCTAAAATTCGATCTGTTAACTATTAATTAAAGACGAGACAATTTTACACTCCTTCATCTCATCACGCCTGGATTATTGCAACAGCCTTTTCACCTGTTTATCTCAAAAATCTATTGATCAACTCCAGACTGTCCAGAACTCAGCTGCCAGGCTTCTAACCACAACAAAGAAATATGAACACATTACTCCAATTTAGCTTCATTACACTGGCTCCCAGTATGTTTTAGAGTTGACTTTTAAATTCTATTGATCACTTTTAAAGCTCTTGATGGCCTCTCGCCTTATATTTCTGACCTTTCGCAAACCTATGATGCTTTTGATTCTTTGTTGCTCTTGATCCTACAATGCTTTTGTTCCTATGATGCTTTTGAACCTATTATGCTGTCAATCCTTCAATGCTTTTGATACTTGATAATCTGAACAGGTCAAACCTATAATGTTTGTAATCCTATGATGCTTTTGATCCCAATACACTTTTGATCCTTCACTGCTTTTGATACCGATATGCTTTTGATCCGTCGATGCTTTTGAACCTATGATGACTTTGATCCTTTGAATGCTTTTGACCCTATAATGATTTTGACCCAATTATGCTTTTGATCCTATGATACTTTTGATCCAAATATTCTTTTGATCCTTTGATACTTTCCATCCTACGATGCTTTTGATCCTTCGATGCTTTTGAACCTATGATGCTTTTGATCCTTTGACGCTTTCGATCCTATAATGCTTTTGATCATTTGATACTTTAACCTCTATAATGCTTTTGATGATTTGTTGCTCTTGATCCTATGATGCGTTTGATCCTATGATGCTTTTGAACCTATGATGCTTTTAAACCTATGATGCTTTCGAACCTATGATGCTTTTGATTCTATTATGCTTTTTATCCTATGATGCTTTTGATCCCAATATGGTTTTGATCCTTTGATGCTTTTAACCCTATTATGCTTTTGATCCCTTGATACTTTTGATCCTTCGATGCTCTCAAATGGGCACGTTGTCGGGACCGGTAATCTGAATCTTAAACCTATGATGTTTTTGATCCTATGATGCTTTTGATCCTATGATGCTTTTGATCCCAATATGCTTTTGATCTTTCACTGCTTTTGATCCCAATATGCTTTTGATCCTTCACTGCTTTTGATCCCGATATGCTTTTGATCCTTTGATGCTTTTGATCCTAAGATGCTTTTGACCCCAATATGCTTTCACTCCCAATATGCTTTGGATCTTATGATGCTTTTAATCCTATGGTGCTTTTAACCTATGATGTGTTTGATCTTATGCTGCTTTTGATCCTTTATTTCTCTTGATCCTATGATGCTTTTGATCCGTTGTTGCTGTTGATCCTGCAATGCGTTTGTTTCTATGATTCTCTTGAACCTATGATTCTTTCGATCATCAATGCTTTTGATCCCAATATGCTTTTCATCCTTTGATGCTTTTGATCCTATGATGCTTCTGATCCTTTGATGCTTTCGATCCTATGATGCTTTTGATCCTTAGATGCCTTTGATCCTTTGATGCCTTTGATCTTTTGATGCTTTTGACCCTTTGATGCTTTTGAACCTGTGGTGCTTTTGATCCTATGGTGCTTTTGATATTATGATGCTTTTGATCGTTTGTTTCTCTTGATCCTATAGTGCTTTTGATATTATGATGATTTAGATCCTTTGTTTCTCTTGATCCTTTTAATCATATGATGCTTTTGATCCTTTGATGATTTTGCTCCCAATATGCTTTTGAACTTATGATGCTTTTGATCCTATAGTGAATTTACTCATATGATGCTTTTGATCCCAATATGCTTTTGATCCCAATATGCTTTTGGTCATTCGATGCTTGTTAACCTATGATGACTTTGATCCTTGGAAGCTTTTGACCCTTGGTTGATTTTGATCCTTTGATGCTTTTGATTCTTGGATGCTTTTTGTCCTAATATGCTTTTGATCTCATGATGCTTTTGATCTTATGATGCTTTTGATCTTATGATGCTTTTGATCCTATTGTGATTTTAATCATACAATGCTTTTGATCCTTTGATCCTTTGATGCTTTTGCTCCCAATATGCTTTTGATCATATGATGCTTTTGATCCTATAGTGATTTAAATCATATGAGGCTTTTGATCCAATTATCTATTTGATGCCTTTGATGCCTTTGATCCTGTGATGCTTTGGATCCTGTGATGTTTTTGATTCTTTTGATCCCAATATGCTTTTGATCCTTCGATGCATTCCAGCGTATGATGCTTTTGATCCTTAGATGCTTTTGAATTTACGATGCTTTTGATCCTGTGATGCTTTGGATCTTGTGATGCTTTGGATCCTGTGACGCTTTGGATCCTGTGATGTTTTTGA
>NC_048413.1:932079-933466 GCF_013103735.1 Etheostoma cragini | reverse complement strand
TTTTTTTAATCCTTAGACGCTTTTGATCCTGTGATGCTTTGGATCCTGTGATGCTTTGGATACTGTGATGTTTTGATTCTTTTGATCCCAATATGCTTTTGATCCTCCGATGCTTTCCAGCGTATGATGCTTTTGATCCCAACATGCTTTTGATCTTGTTATGCTTTTGCTCCTATTGATGCTTTTGATCCTTTGTTTCTCTTGATCCTTTTAATCATATGATGATTTTGATCCTTTTATGATTTTGATCCTTTAATGCTTTGATCCTTTAATGCTTTGATCCTTTAATGCTTTTGCTCCCAATATGCTTTTGATCTTATGATGCTTTTGATCCTATAGGGATTTTAATCATACAATGCTTTTGATCCTTTGATGCTTTTGATCTTTTAATGCTTTTGCTCCCAATATGCTTTTGATCTTATGATGCTTTTGATCCTATAGTGATTTTGATCATATGATGCTTTTGATCCTATAGTGATTTAAATCATATGAGGCTTTTGATCCAATGATGTATTTGATCCTGTGATGCTTTGGATCCTGTGATGCTTTGGATCCTGTGATGCTTTGGATCCTTTGATGTTTTTGATTCTTTTGATCCCAATATGCTTTTGATGCTTCGATGCTTTCCAGCGTATATATATTTTTTTTAATCCTTAGATGCTTTTGAATCTATGATGCTTTGGATCCTGTGATGCTTTGGATCCTGTGATGCTTTGGATACTGTGATGTTTTTGATTCTTTTGATCCCAATATGATTTTGATCCTTCGATGCTTTCCAGCGTATGATGCTTTTGATCCTTAGATGCTTTTGAATCTATGATGCTTTTGAACCTATGATGCTTTTGATCCTTTTATGCTTTAACCCTTTGATGCTTTTGATCCTATTATGCTTTTGATATTATGATGCTTTTGATCCCAATATGCTTTCGCTCCAATATGCTTTTGATCTTATGATGCTTTTGCTCCTATGATGCTTTTGATCCCAATATGCTTTTGATCTCATTATTCTTTTGATCCTTTAATGCTATGATCCTTTAATGCTTTTGCTCCCAAAATGCTTTTGATCTTATGATGCTTTTGATCCTATAGTGATTTTAATCATATGATGCTTTTGTTCCTTTGAGGTTTTTGAATCTAGGATGCTTTTGAACCCATGATGCTTTCGATCGCTCAATGCTTTTGAACCTATGATGCTTTTGATCCTTAGATGCTTTTGAATCTATGATGCTTTTGAACCCATGATGCTTTCGATCCTTCAATGCTTTTGAACCTATGATGCTTTTGATCCTTTTATGCTTTTAACCCTATGATGCTTTTGATCCTATTATGCTTTTGATATTATGATGCTTTTGATCCCAATATGCTCTCGATCCTATTATGCTTTTGA
>NC_048413.1:930613-931979 GCF_013103735.1 Etheostoma cragini | reverse complement strand
TGCTTTTGATCCTATTATGCTTTTGATATTATGATGCTTTTGATCCCAATATGCTCTCGATCCTATTATGCTTTTGATATTATGATGCTTTTGATCCCAATATGCTCTCGCTCCTAATATGCTTTTGATCTTATGATGCTTTTGATCCCAATATGCTTTTGATCCCAATATGCTTTTGATCTTATAATCCTTTTGCTTCTAGTGATGCTTCTGATCCTTTGTTTCTCTTAATCCTTTGATGCTTTAGATCCTTTGATGCTTTTGCTCCCAATATGCTTTTGATCTCATGATATTTTTGATCTCATGATGCTTTTGAGCCTTTAATGCTTTTGATCACACACTGTAAAATCCAATAGCTGTCATAACTTGAAAGACATGAGTTAGCTGTAATTGGGTATCAATAATTTGTGCTTCTCAATTGGTTTTACAAAGAAACGGTTCATTTCATGGCGAAAAAAGCTATTTACTTATTGTTTTGAGTGAATATATCTTAGTTTGAAGTCATCTTAACTTGCTTAGAGCTATAATCGGGAGCATGCACAGTAGAAGCCACCAACGTTTATTCTTCGTCTCAGGACCGTTAGTGGTGCCGATCAGACTGTGCCGACACATTTGCTGGAGATTTCATCGCATGTGGAACAATAAGGTAAGTTTTCAAGCAAGATAGGTTAATACTTCTGTGTGAATTTGTGTTTCTGTCTGGTGCCTCGACATAAGCTATCAAATGTTAAACATTAACAAGCTAACAGGCAGAGCACATGTTCAGGCATGTTTTGGCGGCGTGCACCACCATCCCTGGCTTCACCTGAAAATCTATTTTAACGTTAAACGCTTACATTTTAAATGTAGCTACAGTAATTTTTAGTTTTCATGAAGTTGACACAGTGGATGTATTTTGTCAAATGTTGGGTATTTGACAGTGAAATTAATTTTTATAAGTATTTTATTTCATATTTCTCTGTAGTAGTGTCTTAAAATATTATAACTTTCATTTATAACTTTCATGATTATTATTTATTCATATCTTGCTTGTCATATGAACTTACATGCTTATTATATTTTATAATCTTATATGCACATTTAACAATACTGTGTTTCTTTCAAACTCTGTCTGTGTTTCTTTAGTTGCTGCTGCCTAACCAAGAGGCAATAAATGTCTCGCTGTTGTATGTCACAGAGATAACCAGTGTTTTAGATTCAAGGTCAGTCAGAGTACATGTCAGCCCAAGCGGCCTGCACTTTGCCTTGGTTCTTTTAGGTAGCCATAAACCAAATAACAGATGTCCTGCTTGTTATCTCTGTTTGTCTGACTTTCAATAAAGGAAGAGAACTGCAGAGATATCGCCAGAGTTTTCAGAAAGTCACG
>NC_048413.1:928367-930513 GCF_013103735.1 Etheostoma cragini | reverse complement strand
ATGCTTTTGACCCTATAATGATTTTGACCCAATTATGCTTTTGATCCTATGATGCTTTTGATCCCAATATGCTTTTGATCCTTTGATGCTTTCCATCCTATGATGCTTTTGATCCTTAGATGCTTTTGGACCTATTATGCTTTTGATCCTATTATGCTTTCATTATCTATGCTTTTGATCCTATAGTGATGTTAATCATATGATGCTTTTTATCCTTTGATGCTTTTGATCCTATGATGCTTTAGATATTATGATGCTTTTGATCCTATAGTGATTTTAATTATATGATGCATTTTATTCTTAAATGCTTTTGAACCTATAATGCTTTTGAACCTATTATGCTTTCAATCCTTCAAATCCTTTCAATCCTTTGATGCTTTCCATCCTTAGATGCTTTTGATCCTTAGATGCTTTTGATCCTTAGATGCTTTTGAACCTATGATGCTTTTGATCCTTTTATGCTTTTGACCCTATGAGGCTTTTGATTCTATTATGCTTTTGAAATTATGATGCTTTTGATCCCAATATGCTTTCGCTCCCAATATTCTTTTGATCTTATGATTTTTTTGATCCTGTGATGCTTTTGATCCTGTGATGCATTTGATCCTTCGATACTTTTGAACCTATGGTGACTTTTATCCTTGGATTATTTTGACACAATGATGATTATGACCCAATTATGCTTTAGATCCCAATATGCTTTTGATCCTGTGATGCTTTCCAGCCTATGATGCTTTTGATCCTTAGATGCTTTTGAACCTATGACGCTATTGAACCTATTATGCTTTCGATCCTTCAATGCTTTTGAACCTATGATGCTTTTGATCCTATTATGCTTTTGATATTATGATGCTTTCAATCCCAATATGCTTTCGCTCCCAATATGCTTTTGATCTTACTATGCTTTTGATCTTACTATGCTTTTGATCCTTTCATGCTTGTGATCCTTTAATGCTTTTGCTCCCAATATGCTTTTGATCTCATAATTTTGATCTCATGATGCTTTTGATCTCATGATGCTTTTGATCTCATGATGCTTTTGATCTTATGATGCTTTTGATCCTATAGTGATTTTAATCATATGATGCTTACGATCCTTCGATGCTTTTAACCCTATGATGCTTTTGATCCTTTGTTGCTCTTGATCCTACGCTGCGTTTGTTCCTATGATGCTTTTTAACCTATGATGCTTTCGATCCTTCAATGCTTTTGAACCTATGATGCTTTTGATCATTTCATGCTTTTAACCCTATGATGCTTTTGATCTTATGGTGCTTCGCTCCCACTATGCTTTTGATCTTATGGTGCTTTTTATCCTATGGTGCTTTTGATCCTCTGGTGCTTTTGATCCTTTGATGCTTTTAACCCTATTATGATTTTAATCCTATTATGCTTTTTATCCTATGATTTTGATCCTTTGTAGCTTTTGATCCTTTGATTTTTATCCCAATATGCTTTTGATCTTATTATGCTTTTCACCTCATGATGCTTTTGATCCTTTGATGCTTTTGATCCTTCAATATTCTCAAATGGGCACGTTGCCGGGACCGATAATCTGAACAGGTTAAACCTATGATGCTTTTTATCCTTTGTTGCTCTTGATCCTATGATGCTTTTAATCATCTGATGCGTTTGATCCTATCATGCTTAAGATCCTTTGATGCTTTTGAACCTAAGATGCTTTTGATCCTTTGTTGCTGTTGATCCTATGATGCTTTTAACCCTATGATGCTTTTGATCCTTTGTTGCTCTTAATCCTACGCTGCCCTTGTTCCTATGCTGCTTTTGAACCTATGATGCTTTCGATCCTTCAATGCTTTTGAACCTATGATACTTTATTCCATTGACACTCATGATACCAATATGTATTTTATCCTTTGACGCTTTTGAACCTATGACGCTTTTGTTCCTTCAATGCTTTTGAACCTATGATGCATTTGATCCTTTGATGTTTTAGCTACACCACCTGGGTCTTCCAATGAAGTCCTAAATCCTCTTTATCAGAGACTGAGACACCGCGATATGAAGGTGGTACCGAGACTGGACCTTCAGAAAAAGGGTCTTGGTACTACAGTACTGGAGTGGAGTATCTTATTACTCAGTGTTGTTTCCATAGTGATGTTTACCAGACAGCCTCAACCTATTT
>NC_048413.1:923881-928267 GCF_013103735.1 Etheostoma cragini | reverse complement strand
AAATGCAGATAAATGCACAACTTCTGTTTCCCTCTAAAGTAGCAGAAGTAGCAGTGCTTTGCCTTTCTGAGAATATAGTTCCCAGTTAGTATGCAATTAGAAGATGGCTGTGTCTCATGCAGAGATAGGAAGTAATGAAGTGCAAATACTTTGTTACTGTACTCAAGTAGATTTTTCGGATATTTTTACTTTACTTTACTACTTATTTTTGTGGCCACTTTTTACTTCTGCTCCTTACATTTTTACACAAATATCGGTAATTTCTACTCTTTACATTTTACAAAATTGGCTCGCTACTTTAGTTTTGAATCATTTCAATGGAGTTACCGTTATTATTTATTAACGGCATAAAGTGTTTTATGTTTTACAGTATGTTCATGATATATGTTATTTGTTATATGTCTGCAACCTTGTTGTTTGTGCTGCTGCTTATCTTGGCCAGGACACTCTCGGAAAAGAGATTTTTAATCTCAATGAGTTTTTCTTTCTGGTTAAATAAAAGTAAAATAAAATAAAATTATTTTTCACGTCATCAATACCAAATTCAATCTAATTAGATGGGAATCTATGTTGCATTTGACGCACCACTACAAGATGAATCGACAGATACGGCGGCATTCATTTGCGGCAAATCATTGCAGCTTGATGGTGGTGGCATTAGCATAGTAGTATGGACGACGAGATGATTAAAAATGAACACAACGGAGATCCCAGAGATTTGTTAGAAAAGCAGCAAGACATTCCCGATCACCCTGATGTTTGACATAGTAGGCATCAAGAATGACCCCTGGCGATTGTGCTGCTAATTGTGCACAACCAAAACACCACAAACTGCTGGCTTTCAAGAATTCACCATCAAATTTAAAAAAGCATATAGAGGTAAATGCATGTTTTTGTTGTTATCAAAAGCTATTTGTTGTTTGTTGTCTTTAAGTGAACGTTAATGGTCAGATATATTTGTTCTCCTGCTAGCTATCAATGACCATGCCTTGGTGCTCTAGCATTTTGCTAGCAAGTAACTCAAAGTTAGCACACGTTCACTTTATTTGAAATTCTAATACCAGCTGGCTGATACGATATCTACATGTATAGCCTAATATGACAAACGAATTCAGAAATTTTGTTTAGTGTAATAGTGCTGTAGTAACTTTTCATCGGCGTAATGACTCTACGTTTAAAAGCAACTCCATAATGATATTGAGAAAACTTTAACGATAATATCGCCACACAAAAGTCCGAGCTAGCTGCTTCTTTACGACCTTATTTTTGGAGCCTTTTTTACTCTCCAGAAACATGTTGACTTGCTCAAAATGGACTCTAAAACTTTTTACACAACTATGAATGCCGAGACAAAAACGTTGAGGGATGAAGAAGAATTCCCGGATAAACACAATAAAACAAGCCTTATCACTTTTACAAACAACCATGTTTGTTTTTGGCTAGCTGTACCAAGAGGCGATGAAAAGAAAGAAAGCTTATTTGTTTTTCGATTATGGCTGTTATTGTCCCTTTGTGTAGCTGTCTGTTTTTGAGACCACTTAAGTTAACGTTACTCGGTCTCTTCCAAATCGACTTTATTTTGGGCTAATGTTAACGCTAATGTCTCAAACCTCCCAGACGTAAGTTAAAGGACTCATGTTTTTATTTCAAGACTTTACTTTTCTTTCAAACTGTGTGTGTGAGCTGGTTAAGGGATGTGGGGAGCACAAGTTAAGAAACGTTACATTTGTATCTTAGGGCCCTTGCTTGCACTCCTCAGATCAATTCAATTCAATTTTATTTATAGCATCGATTCATAACAACAGTTATCTTGAGACTTTACAGATAGAGTAGGTCTAGACCACACTCCAGAATTTACAAGGACCCAACAGTTCTAGTAGTTTCCTCCAGAGCAAGCAACAGTGCGACAGTGACGAGGAAAACTTCCTTTTAGGCAGAAACCTCGGACAGACCCAGGCTCTTGGTAGGCGGTGTCTGACGGGCCAGTTGGGGTTAGAATGAAGGGTGAAAATAGCGGTCCCAAATAAAAGTAGTTTCTAGTAGTTCTTAGTAGTAGGCACAGCAGAGCGTAGCAGGATGAACATGGCATCGCAGAACGTGTAGCGGGACCAGCTGATACCCTGATTTTGGAGCCTCCTTGATCCAAGGAAACATCCATCCATCTTCATCCGCTTATCCAGTATCGGGTTGCGGGGCCAGCAGCTCCAGTAGGGGGCCCCAAACTTCCCTTTTCTGAGCCACATCAACCAGCTCCGACTGGGGATCCCGAGGCGTTCCCAGGCCAGGTTGGAGATATAATCTCTCCACCTAGTCCTGGGTCTTCCCCGAGGCCTCCTCCCAGCTGGACGTGCCTGGAACACCTCCCTAGGGAGGCGCCCAGAAGGCATCCTTACCAGATGCCCGAACCACCTCAACTGGCTCCTTTCGACACGAAGGAGCAGCGGCTCTACTCCAAGCTTCTCTCGGATGACTGAGCTTCTCACCCTATCTCTAAGGGAGATGCCAGTCACCCTCCTGAGGAAACCCATTTCGGCCGCTTGTACCCTGGATCTCGTTCTTTTGGTCATGACCCAGCCTTCATGACCATAGGTGAGGGTAGGAACGAAAATTGTCCGGTAGATTGAGAGCTTTGCCTTCTGGCTCAGCTCCCTTTTCGTCACAACGGTGCGATAAACAGAATGTAATACCGCACCCGCTGCTCCGATTCTCTGACCAATCTCACTCTCCATGGTCCCCTCACTTGCAAACAAGACCCCAAGGTAGTTAAACTCCTTCACTTGGGGTAAGGACTCACTCCCTACCTGAAGAAAGCACTCCATCGGTTTCCTGCTGAGATCCACGGCCTCAGATTTAGAGTTGCTGATCCTCATCCCAGCTGCATCACACTCGGCTGCAAACCGATCCAGTGAGTGCTGAAGGTCACAGACCGATGAGGCCATCAAGACCACATCATCTGCAAAAAGCAGCGATGAGATCCTGAGCCCACCGAACTGCAACCCCTCCCCGCCCGACTACGCCTCGATATCCTGTCCATAAATATTATAAACAGGATTGGTGACAAAGCGCTGCCTTGGCGGAGGCCAACCCTCACCTGGAACGAGTCTGACTTACTGCCGAGAACCCGGACACAGCTCTTGCTTTGGTCATACAGAGATTGGATGGCCCTGAGAAGGAACCCCCTCACCTCATACTCCCACAGCACCTCCCACAATTTCTCCCGGGGGACCCGGTCATACGCCTTCTCCAGATCCACAAAACAAATGTAGACTGGTTGGGCATACTCCCAGGTCCCCTCCAAGATCCTTGCAAGAGTGAAGATCTGGTCCGTTCCACGGCCAGGACGGAATCCGCATTGTTCCTCTTCAATCCGAGGGAAGTGTGATACCCCTGTTATTGGCACAAACCCTCTGGTCCCCCTTTTTGAAGAGGGGAACCACCACCCCGGTCTGCCACTCCTTAGGCACCCTCCCAAGAGTTCCACCAATGTTGAAGAGGCGTGTCAACCAAGACAGCCCCTCCACACCCACCCCCATCCCCACAGGGATGCCCGAAAAGCTCCGCCGGAGGTGTGAATTGAAAGTCCGTCGGACAGGGGCCTCCTCCAGACGTTCCCAATTTACTAGCACTACGCGTTTGGGCTTACCAGGTCTGTCCAAAGTCCTCCCCCATCCCCTGACCAAACTCACCACCAGATGATGATCAGTTGACAGCTCTGCCCCTCTCTCCACCCGAGTGTCCAAAACATACGGCCTCAGATCAGATGAAACAATTATAAAATCGATCATTGACCTTTGGTCTAGGGTGCTCTGGTACCACGTACACTTATGAGCATCCCTATGTTCGAACATGGTGTTTGTAATGGACAATCCATGACTAGCACAGAAGTCCGACAACAGACAACCACTCTGGTTCAGATCAGGGAGACCGTTCCTCCCAATCACGCCTCTCCAAGTATCTCCATCAGCCACGTGTGCGTTGAAGTCCCCCAGCAGAACTATGGAGTCCCCTACTGGAGCCCCATACAGGACTCCATTCAGGGTCTCCAAGAAGGTCGAAAACTAAGAATTCTTGTTTGGTGCATACGCACAAACAACAGTCAGAGTTTTCCCCCCCATAACCCGCAGGCGTAGGAAAGCTACCCTCTTGTCCACCGGGGCAAACTCCAACGCAGCTGCGCTCAGCCGGGGACTTGTGAGTATCCCCACACCCGCCCGGCGCCTCACACCCTGGGCAACTCCGGAGTAGGACAGAGTCCAACCCCTATCCAGGAGTTTTTTTTAACAGGTTAAACTTGGAGAAAAATTACAACATGACAAACATATTTACAAAGATGGAGATTTATTTAAGTGTACACATCAATATGACATGAATGCCTCTTTAAGTTCC
>NC_048413.1:918346-923781 GCF_013103735.1 Etheostoma cragini | reverse complement strand
CAAACCTCATAGGATCAAAAGCATATTGGGAGCAAAAGCATCAAAGGATCAAAAGCATCATAGGGTTAAAAGCATAAAAGGATCAAAAGCCTGATAGGTTCAAAAGCATCGAAGGATCAAAAGCATATTGGGATCAAATAATCAAAAGCATCACAGGATCAAAAGCATCAAAGAATCGAAAGCATCATATGATTAAAATCACTATAGGATCAAAAACATCATAGGATCAAAAACATATTGGGAGCAAAAGCATGAAAGGATCAAAATCATCAATGGATCAAAAGCATTATAGGATCAAAAACATCAAAGGGTCAAAGGGTCAAAAGCTTCAAAGGGTCAAAGCATCAAAAACGTCATAAGATCAAAAGCATATTGGGAGCAAAAGCATATTGGGATCAAAAGCATCATAATATCAAAAGCATAACAGGATCAAAAGCCTCATAGGGTTAAAAGCATAAAAGGATGAAAAGCATCATAGGTTCAAAAACATTGAAGGATCGAAAGCATAATAGGTTCAAAAGCATCATAGGTTCTAAAGCATCTAAGGATCAAGAGAAACAAAGGATCAAAAGCATCAATAGGAGCAAAAGAATAATCAGATCAAAAGCATCACAGGATCAAAAGCATCAAAAGGTCAAAAGCATCACAGGATCAAAAGCATCACATGATTAAAATCACTATAGGATCAAAAGCATCATAAGATCAAACGCATCATGAGATCAAAAGCATCATGAGATCAAAAGCATATTAGGAGCAACAGTTTCAAAGGATTTGATTTTTTTTTTTTTTGATGCACATTCAAAATATAACTCCTCCCATCTCTGTTGTCCGAGATTTGGAGAGTTGTGGTCTACTGTGCATGTCATTACTCCGCTGATATGGTGGATCTCAGAGAAAATCGGACTCATACAACCATTTAAATCTGGCATTAAGTACGCATTACTTTGACATTTGTAATTTTACTCATTTTACTCAATTTTTATTTATTTTAAATTATCATGTACTTGGCCCAGATACACCTTGTAATTTCAATCAATCAAATTTGGCCCAGGAATTCTTGACTTCACTGCTTCAAGTAATTTTATTTACAAGAGTACGAATTTTTGGGAAATATACTACATTTTGTGAGTGTATCTGGTACAGTCAAATCTGCACCCGAGACAGGTGGTAAAGATACCAGTTGGTTTCGATGAGATTAAAATGTTAGTCATTACTATAAGTGATCAGTACCACTTGAAGACAACATTCAGACTAAAATGATCAATGTCAAGGTAATAGTGCCAACCACAGAATATCTCTTCTTACAGAACCAAAACACACACACACACACACACTTTTTTTTTTTTAAGTACAGAGTGATAGCAACACCAAGGGGTGTGAACAACACACTCTGTTGGACTGAATGTTTGCCTATCTACTTATAGAAACATCGGTACAAAAATTGTTCTTCAATAATCTTCCAGTAATAATAGGCAGTCAATGTATTTGGCTTCATAAAAATACATAAATTTGTCATTTGTGGAAAGAGAAATCCAACCCTGACCTTTATTTTAAGATAATCCTGTACAAGTGCTTTACTTTTGTAATAACAAAGTTTAAAGACCAAACTTGGTGAAGAATCAAGTGCTGACAGAATCAATCTGCCTAACCCTAAATACAAGTGACATCCAGTTAGTTTATAACTACGGCAACCAATCTCACATGTATGAATGACCATACACCTGCAGCCTCTAAATGTAACTTGCAGATGGGCAGTGCTTTTATTTACTTGACAATTAAAAGCAGCTGGACCCACTTTTATAAACAAAATTGTATACCAAATGTCACTCTTGATTTTTACCATCTTAACTCAACAGGAGATTTTTAAGAGTTTGAAGTTTGGGGGGGAGTTTGTTGCCTCCCAGGCCAAGCATCACTTGTTGAATAAAGTTGAATGTGCTTTTCATGGCTTTAGGGTAGTCCAAGTGTAGTGCATAGGACAACCCAAACAAGAGGCAAAGTGCTTGAGGTAGGTTCTGTCCATAACAATACCTCCTTCAAGAATGATGGCAGTAGACACTGGGTCAAGATGGAGATGATTTGGACAGATAGGTGCATCTTCACTGATGATAGTCAGCAATCCAACAGATACCTGGGCCCAGGCCTCCTCACTGTCAGAATCCTGTATACAACCAAACACAAACATTACAACAGGTAAATGTTGATTGGCATTATCAATTTTCTCAAGTCATCTGTCAAGTCAACACTTCCATTCAGCCTATTAGGTTTTCACTTTACACCCAGCAAACGGACATCCACTAAAAAACATTAATGAAATTAAGCTCTATCCTAACACAAAATTTATTCAGATGTTATTGCTGTTACAGCTATTCTTTTTGATGGAGAGAAATGTTCTACCTCTTGTGCAGAACCCACAATTACAGCACGGCAAGTGGGCTTAGCATTGTTGCACTCAGCAGCGCAACCCTGTGACATGGACTACAAATGGAGTTAGTTGAATGGCTGCTTCATTGTTTGTTTAAGGTTTTTGTTGTTTTATCTCGTTTTTCTTGCCCTGCTGGCATACACTGAATTTTGTTTTGAGCTCACAGTAAAATACAGTATGTGTTCTTTTAAGATATGAGAACTTACAAAGGAGGTGTTGTAGAAGTAACTGGGGTCATCACCAAGCAGAACAGGGATGCCTTGGAGAACAACGGTACGCACTGCTGTCACATCTGGTTTCTAGAAGTGGATGGAACACATAAACTTCAAGATTATGCAACATTCAAAAGTTACAATACAAACCCATTTTTGAAAGCGCACATGAATAAGGTGTCATCATCTATGTGTATCAATGCAGAGAACAGTTCCTGATTGGAGTAGTTATTTGAAGATCTAATCCACAGCAAAAACATAGGTCTGTAGACTGACCCTTGAATCAATTTGCTGCACAATCTCAACCAGTTTCTCTCCAACACTTCCTTTCTTGGACTTGAAGATGGTGACAAAGTGTGGTGTGTAGCGGTCAACAGCACCAAAAAAGTCATTCTCCAGGTTTGTTGCAGCTATTCTGTTAAACTCAGCGAACACCTACAAGACAAAGAAGAACATTTAAGAAAGTAGACTGGCTTTGGTTACCAGTCCTAAAACCTAAATGCACACTTAATCATAACAGAATACAAATTAGCATAACAATATCAGTACGTACTTGTCTCTCTGTAAAAAGAGCTGGCCAGCGCTCTTTCAGGGTTTTCACTGGAGGTTCAGCCTCCACAATCTCCCGTCTCCACAGTGGGAAAGTCTGGTCCATCTTAGATGCAATGACAGTTCCACTGGGGTTAAGTTTTTTCATTTCTTCAACCAGGAACTTTCTTTCAACCTCTAGTCAATCTTCATTCTGCCCCTCAGGGAGGTCTGGTAAGTAATTGACCTCAAACCTTTTTGGTCTTTTGAGGCCTTTTGATGCCATTTCCGGGGTGACTTCCCCCCCCCCCCTGGTTTATAGCAACCTCTGCACATCCAGCTTTTCTCAGTTTTGTGCGATAGTTCCCCATTTTGTATGTCAAGCTTTTCTTCCAGCCAGAACACCCATCTGGCAAGCTTGGTTCTCTTAGGCAGGGATGTTTGCTTATGAGCGCCAATGCAACAGAATGGCATCGTTCTGCATTTGGATAGGCATCAAATTTGTAGATCGCTTCAGCAAGCTTCTCCAAAATACCACGCTTCATGTCTCTTGGTACATTCAAGTTTGGTCTCGTAAAAACTGAAGATTAGCCTGTCTCGGTCTGAATTCTACATCAACTGAGAAGTTTGGAATCTCCAAAAACTCTGGCCACTGCTCTCATCTTGTTGATGATTCTGAGCTGTCTGTCGACAGAATCTCTGTATCACCTGAGACACCAGAAATGCTGGTGGTGGAAGAAGGCACAAGTGTCACCAATGAAATGACCTTCACAGTTGCTTTTGTAGCTGGCAAGTCTTCTATGTCATCTAGGTTGGAGAGGGAATAACCAAAGTCAGGGTCTTCATACATAAGATTGAAGTCATCCTGCAGCTTGCATTTTTCTTTTACTTTTGTCGTCAGCTCTTCAACCGTTTCTGTTTTCCAATCCAATGACACTTTCCGTATGTCTCCTTCATTAAGGATGATTCTTAGTTTATAGCTTCCCATGGTCCTAGACAGAGTGAAGATCACTTTAGTACCCATTCCACATAATGTCATTCAGCATCCATCCATCCATCCATCTTCATCCGCTTTATCCGGTATCGCGGGGGCAGCAGCTCCAGTAGGGGACCCCAAACTTCCCTTTCCCGAGCCACATCAACCAGCTCCGACTGGGGGATCACGAGGCATTCCCAGGCCAGATTGGAGATATAATCTCTCCACCTATTCCTGGGTCTTCCCCGAAGGCCTCCTTCCATCTGGACGTGCCTGGAACACCTCCCTAGGGAGGCGCCCTTACCAGATGCCCGAACCACCTCAGCTGGCTCCTTTCGACACGAAGGAGCAGCGGCTACCAAGTACCAACAATTAACTAGTTCATAGTTTTTCCCATATGTTGCTGCGAGATTTTTCTCTTTTTTTTAAATTATTGCCACTGCCCATACAGAACCACAGACAGCCATTACTTTAAGTTTTAACACTGAAACTTTGCGTAAGATTTCATATTTAGAATTTTGATAAGCTTGCACATACCTTGAAATGCTATCCGGGTGCGTCAGTTCAATGTACCGTTTCAGGTTTGTTTTGGATGTAACTCAAGTGCTTATTTTCTTTTTGAAAGCTGGCGGGCTACGTTTGTACAGAAATTTTAGATTTTTCGCATCCTCACCAACCTTACCATAAAACACGTTTAAATGATCATACGAAGCCTCCATGCTGCTTTGTAGCCTACATGCTGCGTTTTGTTTTGATGACTCATGCGGCGGTGCGACGTGGTGGCTGGTGTTGCCAGATAGGGTGTTTTTTCCGCTACATATTAAGGCCTGTTTGCGGTGTGTTTTAGCCAGGTCTTCGCCTGGAAGGTTCTATAGAAAACCTGGCACCCTATTGAACGAAGTTAAAGTGAGAGAGGGGGCTGTTCACAAACATCAGAATGAACGTGTTCGGAGTAACGTTTATCAGACAATTATACAGTAGCCTAAGTTCAGGAACTGTTGTTGAAAGAACGCGTTTAGGCACAAAACTGCCAACAAATGTGGCTAAAAACTGTGTAGCTCACAAATTGCCTTGTTTTGTTTTTCCTCTACACAATTGATGTAGCAAATTTCATTGATATATTTATTTGTAACTTGGAATTTCTGTGTTGTTAATACTGTCAGGTTCAGGAAACTTTACCTCATTAAAGAAACACGGTCAAGCAAGACCTCTCCGGGAACCATCACCTTATCGTGGTGGAGAGGTTTGTGTGTCCCTATAAACCTGAGGGCTGTGTTGTCTGGAGCTTTGTGCT
>NC_048413.1:916661-918246 GCF_013103735.1 Etheostoma cragini | reverse complement strand
TTGTGTTTTTTGCTTTTGCACAAATGCATATGTTTTATAGCTGTTATATTTTATATTATTATATCTGTATTTATTCTGTACTTTGTAAACTATAGTGGATGTATTTAGGTTTGAATCCAGTCGTCATGACAACAATGGCCTGTACACGCTAGCCAGCTGTTAGGTCACCCACCTGTCACTCAATGCAGTCACACCCTAATTAGACATTATTATGCTGACCTTTGAAGCTGTGATAGGCAGTATTTTGGGGGCATTATTAGACATGTATTCCATATTTCATATCTTAATTCAAGTGCTCTGACAGAGAACTAGACTTCTGCTCCTCCTCTTGTGTTTTCAGGCTTTAGAGAGTCTAGCCTGTGACAGGAGACTTTGGCCAATCACAGGTCATCTCAGAGAGAGTTCCTATTGGCTGTTCTGATGCATTCATGGCCGGGCGACAGAGAGGGGAGAGAGAGAGCTGCAGGAAGAGGTCTCACTCTACTTCATATTCTGGCATTTTGTCTTTTCTTCTTGCCCCCTGCAGCTTTAAGCTCTCTTAGAATCTGTCATGCAGTTGTCATGAACTTAGCTTTAGAGACCAAAACCATTTTTGCGTCCCGGGCTGTAGACATGTTTATTTCTGCTGTAAAGGGAGGGGGGGGGGGGTTCATGTCTCAGCCCGCTGATTTCTTCATCTCACCTTTACCTGAAACAACAACACACATTTTTAATTTTTTATGAGGTGTGTTTTCAGTCTGAACACTTGAATTATGAGAGGCCATCTATGGATAACACTGACCAACTGTTACTGCATAGTTTCATGGACACAAAGCTGTAACAACTTTTAAAATAATAAGAAATCATATTCTTCATGTTGCATAAAGCAGCAGTTTTCCACAGGAAAATGAAATAAAACAATAAAAAAAATCAGCTGCCATGTAATTTTTCATGTGATAAAACCCAATGACTAAACGGATTTTTGAAAAAAGTTAAACATCTGAAGCAGGTTAAAACACACACACACACAAAAAAGACTGTATGAGACATACTGTATAAGGATATAAATGTGAGATTTTATAATCATACATAGATTTTCCAAACATATGACTTAAAGATACAATCAAGTCTAGTTTTGATGTAAAATTAAAAAAAGAAGACACTTAGTAAAGAATAAAGGGTGGAGGAGAGTAGAGGGGGGGTGATGTGTTTGGGGGAGGACCTCCATCATTTCGAGAAGTGACCAGTTCCTGGTTTACCAGTGAAGAAGAAAGAGAGGCAGCGTTAAACCATCAGATCCTCCAACATGAACGTGGGTCAGTCTCTGATCTGCTTCTTCTTCCTCAGTGAGTAAACTCAGCTTTTTACTTCTTATTTCTTTCTCTTTGCAGCAGAAGGGAAACAGTTTCTTATTGGTGGACTGGGTTTCATCACCTCTCGTCTCAGTCTTCCAACATGTCGGTTTCTGGTCTAACAGGATGTTCACAGTTGGGCTGAGTCTCTTTAAAAGGTCCTTCTCTAAAAGAGATCAGCTCTTGATCTCCTGTCCTCGGAGTTTAACACTACATTTCTATTGTTTCCACTGTTTAGTAGTTATATAATAGAG
>NC_048413.1:912166-916561 GCF_013103735.1 Etheostoma cragini | reverse complement strand
GTTTCACAGCTCCAACCTCTCCTCCCAGACCTTCTCCACCATCAGTCCCATTGGCCTCTACACTGATGACATCACAGAGTTTAAGCTCCACACCTTCATCATCCTCCGCACCTTCATCATCCTCCCCTGAAGCCAGCGAGCCTCAACAGAAACACCCAACACCAGCTCCAGGTACAGTTAGTCTATGTATTTCTTAATTGTAATAAAGCTCCCCTGAGGATGGTTGTGGATTTAGAGTTGATACTCAGTCGTATGTGCATGCTGCAAAGTGCATCTATAAAAACAGACTGTATTGTCGGTTTGAACATCAGGGGCTCCTGTTGCTGGTGTTTTGCGAATGTGTACGTTGGAGCTAGTGTACCATCATATTTCAGAGTGTAAAACCAACGTGTTGTCCTGCAGAAACAACCACAGGGCTGGTGCTGTCTGTGCGTCTCCCTCTGGTCCTCCTGGTCATCATAGTATCTGCAACTGCTCTGATTATCTGCAGAAAGAGAGCCAGGAAACCAAAAGGTGAGAGTAAAGGACACACACACACACACACACACACACACACACACACACATCACAGAAGCAACTGAACATCCAAAACTCACAGAAATCCCGAAAAAACACCCTTTCCTGTGACTAATCCTCTGAACTGCATGTTTTTCAGATCCTCCTGTAGAAACTGAGTACTCTAATGCAACAGTGGTGAGTTTGGGTTCATCTGGACATCTCAGCATCATTATAGGCCATGAGGTGAACTAAGAAAAAGTGTCTGGGCCCTGCTTTTTAAATGAATTTTTGCAAAGACAAAACCATTATCAACTTTATGTTAAAAGTTCTCTCCCAATCCGTGAAATCTACAGTATTTAATTGTGAATTTGAAAAAAGGATGCTGCTGGTTTTGTTTGTAACTTTCTTTATATTCATTTTATCAACAAAATATCTCTCAAACTGACATTTATACATGCACTTAATCATTTGAGACAGCTTTTGGTGCGTTATCTACTCAAGTGTGAATGTAGACCATGAAATTGTTAAAAAATATGTTTCAACTTCACGGATTGGCAACATCTTAAATTAAACATAAACATTGTAAATTTAACAAAGCAGTGACGTCAGTAGGTACTCTGTAATCACTGAAAGAAAAAGGGTTTGAGACGCCCCGTTCTCGTCCTGCAGGAGACCAGAGAGGACAGACAGAGGACATCTCCTCCTGCAGAAGTGTCGACGGTTTACTCTCCCCACCGAAGTCAGACCTCAGAAGAAAGTAAGTCAGAACTGTGGTGGGATTCTGGCTTTGGGTTCTGGAAACGGGGTCTATAATTTGACTGGTAACAAGTTCAGCGTACAGCCGAGGAAACCTGTATGCAATGGCAGAATAAAGAGAAGAGTGTAGTCATGACAACAAAGATGTGGTTTCACACTTTATGTCTCTAAGTAGCCTGAGGAAACTGGAACCAGAGTCCACTATATCTAAAGCCATGACCGTCTGTCTTTAGGAGGACGTCCTCAGGCTGAAAGTAACATAAATACAGATGTTCTAAATAATATTTATAATATAGATTTGGAGATAAAACCCTATCATCAGACTTCAACTTGACTGGGTAACACCTTCATTGTAGCAGATGGTGGTCCCGACCTGTAAATGTGGTTTTGAATTATGTTTTTTGTTTCTGAGTAGCGCACTGTCTTCTTAAGATAGATAGATAGATAGATAGCCTTTATTATTTAGACTCATGGTCCATGGTTTCTGGTTAAGAAACAGGAACCAGCTCAGTTTGAGGTAACGCCGTTTACTCAGGTCGTTTTTGTTAGTCTTCACACTGAATGTGTGAACACAGACAGATATATATAGTACGATATGAAAAGAGATATTTGGAGGTTTACAAGAAGCAGCACTGAACTGATGTGAGGAAACAGGCGAGTTAACGTGCTGACCTTTTCTCTGTGTCCCTGCAGACTGAAGAGGACTCGGGGAAACTCAGAGGTGGATTTTCTTTTGCCCCACTGAGTTTACAGGGAACAAAAATGACTCAGATCAGATCAAAACCTGTAATTTTTTTTTTAAAGAAAATGAACTCCGTATGAAATAAAATTGGCCTTTTTAACACTACAGGGTCTTCATCATTTACAAAATCCTTTTAAGAAGTATTTTCCTCCCCTCATCTCCAAGCAGCTGTTGGCAGTGTAGGAACTTTATTAGTCTGAAATTCACTTTGCGTTCCTGAGCAGCTGCTTTGAAAAAAAAGAAAGGTGCAGTACACACAGTTAACCCTTGTGTGGTCTTCCCGTCCAAATTGCAAATCACTTTTGTTGACGCTTTTTAATCGATGTTTTTATCTTTTAATTACTTTTTTGTCCCTTTTTTCCCCTCTTACTGGCTAGAAGCAGGAAGAGCTCCACATGTCTTATGGGAAGTATTACAAACTTATAATGGCATAAACATAACAAAAAGGAAAAAAATGTAAGTTATGTATTTGAAAATTAAAGAAATATTTAAAAACAATTTGCAATATTAACGAACCGCCCGCTCTACAGTATCCCTTACATAGTATGTCATTAAGTGTCATAGTACAGTATGTAAAACGTGTTTTGAAGTATTTCTTTTTGTTTTATCATATTTTCAATTATGTCTCATGAAGTTTTGTGTTTATCGTCATGCGCCAGACAAGAAAAGCCTTTCTGATTATGTATATGTGTATATGTATAATGTCTAAAAACACTTCATAACAGCTGTCATACAAAGTTTTATTATGTATATTATTACAGATTTTTATGTTAGATCATTTCTATTGGATATGTCTATATTTTCTATGTATCTGGACCTTTTTATTGTTATGCACCACTTCTTTGTACTGTATGTGCAAACCTACTTGGCAATAAAAACCTTTCGGATCAAAAGGTCCGAGTATAATATGTCACTGAAGGTCGAAATATTCAGAGAAGCACGCCATTAAAAAGTCCTAAAAGTAATTATATAGTACGTCTTAAAATGTACACAAATGTCATAACGTGTCATAAATTATAATAGTCAACCGTTTCCTAGCAGCAGCTGCAGTAAACATCACAGTAAAGTCATTTCAATCTTTTATTAAAAATAAACTTGACACAAATCGAACATCGGCAGTTAAAACAGTATACGGTCTTTATCTTTTACAAAATATAGAATATAAATATTTCAATGCTCTCATCTCCTCCAGATGTGTAGGGTACCAAACCGTCGTGCAGCGCGAGCGGCGACACCGCAGCAGCTGTTGGCAGTGTAGTCGGGGGGGGCAATAACTCAATATCTGATCTATTATATCTACATCCATATGACATATCTTCTTACATTTGTTTTGTTTTGGGAGAAAATGACTTCACACACTGCCAAGTCATCCATGGGAATTACTAGAATTGTTGGGACTTTCTAAATTCTAGAGTTTGGTCTGGACATCCTGTCTTGAGATAACTGTTATGATTTGATATTATAAATAATATTGAATTGAACTGAATCCAGTGGGCCTGATTGGAGCCTTTGGCGGGTCAGTTCTGGCCCACAGGCCATATGTTTGACACCCCCGATGTATTTGGCCAAAAATATAGTGAAATATGATTCGTGATAGATTTCACATTAAAACGATACATACTGTTCTCATCTTTATCACTGCGTGTGGCAGCAGCAGCTGAACCTGAAACTACAGAAATCATATTTACACACATCAACTTCCTGTGAAGCCTGCTGGCCAAAAAAACAAACAACAACCATAAAAATTGTATTAATATAACTTAGAATGAACTATAACTTAAAAAGTAAATACAGTCCTTCCAAATGGAAGACAAACACTTGGTTAATAATTCCCTTTGACAACCTTTTAGTGCTAAAAGAAGAATAAATGATAAATACGCTATACAAAACCAACTTAACACAACAACTGAGTTTTAAATAAGGCCGGTGGCACATTTCAGGTAACCACACCGAGGAGGAGGAGGAGGAGGAGGAGGAGGAGGAGGAGGAGGAGGAGGAGGAGGAGGAGGAGGAGGAGGAGGAGGAGGAGGAGGAGGAGGAGGAGGAGGGTCGGCTGACTGAAGAACAGCTGCATAGAATAAAGAGCCCAGATCTCTAATGTAGAGATAAAACTTTGGACCTTGTGTGCTGTTTTTACTCTCAATCGAGTCTTATTGCAACATAGTCATTTAGTAAGAGTGCTTCTTTTACCAGCTTTCATATCTCATCAATTTCTGCTTTTTTCTGCCAAAACTGTACTTTTCCCACAAAGATAAATATGTAAATATATGCCTCTGCTCTGGAGGGCCTCAGTGCAAACTGCAGCGCTGGCTTCTTCACTACCTGAAGCTGATGGGTGGTGAGCGTCTGGCGTGCATCACCCTGGTGGGGGCTACACATAGGTGGTGTTAGAGAGTAGA
>NC_048413.1:906863-912156 GCF_013103735.1 Etheostoma cragini | reverse complement strand
CCCCCCCCCCCCCCCCCCCAAGATGCACTTTGAGTGTCTTTGATAAAGCGCTATTTAACTGGAATGAATGAATGAATGAATTAGAGCAGGAGAGAGAACTGAGACCCAGACCCCCGTCGTTAGAAGAAACACAAATGCCAAAACACTTGTGACGCGTTCCCATCACCATCACCGGTTCAGATTTATAAAACCCAACTAGCAGACTTTTGAAACCTGGAATACATCAGGGTACAGTGTGACGTGTGGCTGCAGCTGGGTAGCATTCTCTACCTTCTGGCAGTCTGCACTCAGCTCCTCATGTTACCGGTGAACAGTTAACGGTAAAAACGCCCGGCTTCATTCCCCTGTATTCAAACTGCTGTTGGATTTAACGATCGGTCTAAAGATATTCATATCCTCACATGTGAGAAGCCAATGTTATTCTTTCTTTTTATGGTTTGTCCATCTTTGAGTGACTTTAGTGTATGTAATAGATGTAGAAAGGGTTAGGGTTAGCTTCCTCTCCCACAGTCAGCTCTTCTTCTCTTCCTGAAACCCCTCACCCACATTCCTGGTTGAATTCCTCAGTTAGTGATGTCACAGATGCAATTGTTACAATTTGGTTGACCAATCCCAACAGAGTGGGCCAGCCGACCAATCGGAGCAGACTGGGCTTTTCAGGAAGGCGGGGCCGAGAGCTCAGAGTGTTTCAGAAAGAGGAGCTGCAGCCAGGGGCAGAAGGACAAACATTACATGTTTTTAACATCAAATCCTGTAAACCTATTCTAATAGACCCGAGAGAACAAATATGACGCTGATTAGGAGAATGATAGGGGCTCTTTAATGACCCACGGATCAGTTGGTAACTTAACGGCCTGTCCACCTGTCCCACGGAGCGGTGTGGATCTCCTTGGATGCAGATGATTGGCCCAGTCAGAGGCTCAGGATACCTTTAGTTTGAGATCCCCATACTCCACAGAACACCATCAGCTGTCCTGCTCCAACACTGCAGCTCAGATGAACACAGCAAATAACACCAGGGGAAGAACGTGGATGTGAAACTCAAGATGAAGAATCATATTTGAAATCTTAATCATTGTTTCCAACTGAATGATGTGGTGTGAAGATGCATCACCAGCTCTGACAGTTTAAAACAGGATTCTTCATCTGGAGGACTATAAACAATAAATACATTTTTAATATACAATAAGATACTTCACACATTTACCGTAGAAAAATACTCTAACAATAGCTACTCAGTGATCAGATAAAGACTGTGAAGCACGAAGGCAAAGTGCAAAAACTACCGAGGTCCGGCGTGGTTGTCTCCTGTAACCAATGGTAACCACTTTCATATGAAAATACGCCCTTAGTTTTCTGGGTAAAGGAGATAAATGTTCCACAGTGTCCTGATGTCCGAGGCCTCCGTTTGGTTCAATATTTGTCCCTTTATGATACACTAAAACAGAATAAATAATATTTGAGGGAAAAGGTCTTATTGGTAGTTCACAGTGCAGACAGAGTGAGGACGTCTGTAGTCCCAGACATCCCAGAATAATCTCCGGGGTTAGGCCTGTTGTACCAAATCAGGGCTTTTTGTTTTCAAATCCGGAATTACATTATTCATAAATCCTTCATTTCTTTTCTCAATGAATGGCTTTTTTTGGCCTGTGAAACAAAGTGAAATAACAGTCTCTCACAGCCCAAGTATGCAACACACTTCCTCGTTACTTCTCTCCCTGAAGGGTTTTCCCATGCTTCCTCGGGGGGACGGACAATAAGACACAAGGAAGGGAAGCAAGCGAGGTGAGATCTAGCCAAGCAACTATCGCTGCAGCATATACTGGTAACAGGGATGGTTTTATCTGCACTACTTGGTTCCAACTCAGCATTTTCTCTAATGGGATGCACTGCTTCTCTGTGGCCACCGGGGGGGGGGGGGGGGGGGGGGGGGGGGGGGGGGGGGCAGCAGCAGTCTGCTGATCCTGCACACCAGCCCAGCAGGAAGAGGGAGGAAACAGAAGGCAGATGAAGATGAAGTTGCCTGTTTGAGTCCCTGGATCCAAGAACAGGCAGAATAGGAACTCCCTTAGTGAAGGCACTTCAACATCTACATGGGTTTCACAGTAAAGTAGAGCTTATGTGATAAATCAAAGTTTTCAGTGAAGAGGACTGGGTGGCCCCACAGGCCGTTTGGACAGCCAGGCAGGAAAAAACGTCTTCAAAACAAACAAGCAGAAGCCTGAAAAAACAGAGTCATGCTGATAATTCAGAGACATGGAAGTGTCCAGGTCATTAATGCGAGTTAGACTCCAAACAAGAGTCTGACCTGGGACCGGGAAACCAGTCCAGCTAGGGGACACATGGAAGGAAGTACAGGACACTGTGGTCACCACAGTGATGGATACATTCCCTCCCACAGTCTCAATGTATCAATTTAAATGTAATTTCACAACAAAGTTTTAAAAAAGCTCGCGTGTGACATGTTGACAATGTATTTGCTACAGTTGCTGAAAAAACTATTGATTTAAAACGATTGTCAAATGCACAGCTTTGTATTTAGGGACTGTCGGTACATTTAAATGAAAATAAAGTTGTTTTTTGAAGCCTTTATGTCTTATTTCTTCGCTATCACAGTCTCGGTGGCCCACAGGGCAGACAGAGCAACCCAAACTTGAGACACGGATAATAAGGAGAGCTAAAGCACACAGAGGTCTCATCAGATTAAAGTCATATTTGGACACCCTTTGGAAGCAATTCCATTGGGAGTTTGATTCAGTTTAAATTTTTCCACTGATTTAAAACCCTTAAATCAACCCTTATTACCTTCTGCTCTACTGTGAGAACATGACTTACTGTTCGGTTGTTGATTTGTAAGCAGACTCTAATCTTAACGGCATTGAGGAATCAACACTCCTGCATGTTGATGAGCTGGGGATTCAAAGTGGAGCAGGGTACCGGTGCAGAGGTCAAACCTGACGGGTCTGTATTTTTAGCCAATAGCTACTCACTTTCTTAACTGCAGAGATTTTAGAGGGACGACTGGTAAACTCACATTTAACTGAAATAATCTAAATCCGCCGCACAAGATTCAAGCAGCAGTCCTCCGAGATTCTCTGTTTCTAAAATCTCAGCAAACAAGCCAAGGAGGGAAACTTTACTTAAAAAAAGAATCGTGTAAGAAAGAGGATTTGAAGTGTGGCGGTACGGTGGCCTTCAGTGACTCCCGTGGTGCTGCTGAGCCAGGCACCCTCCGTCACATTGTGTTTGAGGGAGCAGAGGTGGCCGATGGTTTACTCTGCGCTGCCGTGCCGCTGAGCCAGGCACTGCTGCCGCACTACCGTCACAGTGTGGAGGGGCTGTGTGTCTTCACTGAGAGGAGGAGGATTCCTCGGAGCCTCCGGTCCTCTGGGGGAGCTGGAAGGAGCTAAGAGTCTTCATGGGGGGGTGGGGGGGGTTTGTGCTAGGACTGCTGCTGCACCAGCTTCCTGTAATGTGGCATGACCTTGCTCTCGGGGAGGTAGAGCGCCATCTCCAGGGCGACCAGGATGGTGAACTCAAACGATATCAGCTCCCTCCTGCTGATCCTGAAACGCTCCTCCAGCTTCTAGAGACACAGCACAGACCACAGCATGTCAGGCAGCCACAACCAGCAGAGTTAGCAATTCATCTGCAACTACTTTTGATAATCGATTAAATCACTGAGTCATTTACAACAAAGAGAGGTGGGATGTTGTAAAATTCATGACTCAAACTAACTCTTGTCCCCAGGACAGTAAACGGGCTTGGGATAACTTGAAGATACTAGAAAATAAAATATAAATACAAAATTATTTTTCCAATTAGATTTTGTACATATAATCATCAGTAACGTGGATTTAATGACTACTAAATAAAGGCAAATAATAGAATAGCTAGAGCAGTCTGGTAAGCTGACAAAATGACATCATTTACTGTAATGCAGCTTGTAAAACCAGGAAAGACAACACTTGTGTCATATTACAATATCCAAAATCTTAGACGAGATCCAGTCTCATATCACAATATCGATAGAATATTATATTATATTATATATAATATTCTGCCCAACTTGAAGATACTGAATGGTGTATAAGAGGAGTTTGGATTCATCAAACCCGCCGCTCTGTCCTTTTTAATTTAATTCCTACGACACTGTGAAAAGCTAAACTTTACCAGTTGGGCTCTAATGACATCAGCCCGTTGTCGGCTGTGTGTGAGGACAGTCCGGAGTTATCTGAGGAGGACAGGACGTGTCCTGCAGACGCTGCAGCTCCAGTTAACTCACAAATACCCCAACAGGGGCAATTTGGGCTGACTGACAGGCACAGGTCCTTTACCTCGGACCTCGGAAGCCTGAGGACACCCCTCTCGAGTTGAATGGGTTCCATTTACAAGTCCGATTTTTCGTTGTTTTCATTAGCTCTAGCCAAGTTCGACATGGTTGGCAATACCAGCTGATAACAAGGCATTACGTTGGTTTTCGTTAATGCAAACAGCGTAGCAACATGTCCACTGATAGAAGTTGGACAGGACTGTGTGTACGACTGATTTAGTGAGACACAAATAAGACGGAAGTGCTTATGACTATGTATAACCAAGTATGTTACTATAGTTTTGACTGTTGATGCACCAAGCAGCCATGTTGGATATTTAGCTTGGAGTACTCGTGGTTGTCTAGTTCCAAACTTGTTATTGGTGTGTTTCTGATTTTGACCTCAGAAAGTAAGAGTTCCGAGCACCAATGGAACTCACAACACCAGGATCCAAGTGTGTGTGTGTGTGTGTGTGTTAGAAGGACTTACATCAATTAAGTGTCTGACTTCCTGTTTCTTCAGGTCACTGCTGATCTTAGCAGCCAGTAGGATGCAGGCAGCTGACACCAACTTCCTGTAAAACAACAACAACAGTGAATGGAGCTCACACAACATGATGATCCCTGATGGACCAGGAACAAAGACACCTCGATTCGATTATACTGTCCATCTTCTGACAACTTTCCCCTTTTGTTTTGCGTTGCATTTCCCAGTTGTGTCTGTGCAGCTAACTGATAGCATCTACAATCTATTTAAGGGACAGTTCGCCAATGCCGTTTGCAGTTCTAGTTTTTTAGTTTTTATTCTGTTTTTGGTTATTTTGCTTGGTGGGTTAACCCCCCTACTTTTCTAAACCCATAACCCTGGTCCCTGTCCACAGAGCTGGTATGTCTGTAGCTCTGAGGAGAGTGGGTCAGACCCTCTGTTCTGGCTGACTGGAGGTCAGCGGCTTCAGACAGGGAGGCCTCCATAGACCGACA
>NC_048413.1:902741-906763 GCF_013103735.1 Etheostoma cragini | reverse complement strand
ACAGGGAGGCCTACAAAGACCGACTGCTTTCGCAGCGCCGGTCTCTGCCTGCAGACAGACTCTCTGTTCTGGTTGACTGGAGGTCAGCCGCCTCAGACAGGGAGGCCTTCAAAGGAAAAGATACCTCCCCGATGCTCTGATTGGCCACTATAATCATTTTTTATTTATCGGTTTTGTCTAAAAACTCAATGCATTTCAATGGGAAGTTTGAGGTTGGGAAAAATCCTGTAGGGCTCTGGAATAGTTTTAATGTCAATGTACCGCCGACCTTGCTGCTCACACCTCTCCATATTTCCTGATGTTTGCGTCTTGCATCGTCACGCTTTGGGTTCTGGTTATGTCGACCAGACAAATTATCCTAGCTGGCTACCAAACATAAAATGTATCAAATCTCGGTCAATTAAGTATAAAATTTAAAAAACATGCTGCCCATTTCCAACTATCTAGGGATGTATGCGTGTACCTTAAAAAAGCGACAAATGTCAGAAAAAGCGACAAAGACTTCGAAATAAATCTAAAATGGAGACAACAACTATGAAAACTTTGGCCCCAAAAACCTTGAAAAATGCAACAAAAACCAAGGAAAAAGCAACACAACGTTGAAAGAAGAGGCAAATCACTGAAAAGGAAGAAAAACTTTTGTTGAGTATTTGATGAATGTATCTATCTGTTGTGTTGAAGAACTTCTGTGCTATCAGGTGTTAGAGACTCCATGCAGCTGCTGGGGGGTAAGAGTACCTGTTCTGTTTATTCAGTCGACCCTGCAGCACCAACTTCTCAAAGTAGACAAACGCCATCGCTACGGTGACGGGCTGTATGTCGCAATCCTCCCCGACTACTCTCATCTCTCTCTTCAGACTGTTAGACAGACACAGAGACAACCACAGGGATGAATATGGTACCATTCTTTACAGTAGTTTGAGCAAAGTGCACCCAGTCTTACTGTATATAACAACATTACCTGCGTATCTTGCTGAGGGTGAGTTTAATGTGGGGATACTTCTCCTTGAACGTCTCGTTCATGTCTTTCTTCAGATCAGACGGCTTGACATATTCTATTACTGTTGTCTGGAGGATGAATGATGAAAAAGGGGAAGAGGTAGTGAAAGGGAAAGAAAATGGAGAAAACAGAACAGTATAAAGAGTAAGGGAAGAACTCATGAAGAGAAAATATTTGTAGTCATGTGGAAGTGAAAGTAAGATGAGACACTCGAAAGTCAAACTATTGTCCCTGAATGTGAATGAACCTCATGATAGTAAACACTACGGAGTGTTTCCATTTCTCTACTGCTTCACTCTGAGCGCACCCTGCCAACAGCCCTGGCATGTCCATACACTCTAAGAAATAAATAACCAGAAAGGTTCCGGCAGCATGTTGCCCGGACTTTGGGCCGTTATTACAGTACCTATAGTCAAAATACAGAACATTTTCTGTTAGGCCTGTATAAAACTATCTCATACATAGCTGCTCAGTTAGTAAAAAACTTCCAAAATGTGCAAAACAAAGTGTCAAACATGGACTTCTTCAACCTCCGTGCTGGACACAAGATTGTATTGTGAACGTGATTCACAGAAATACAACTGTGAATCACGTTTTACGGACATTTTCTGTTAAAATACACAGACATACAGTACAACTCTTAATACAAAGATATTTTTTTAAGAGTGTACATGTTATGTATCTGTGTGTTTTAATGGTATTTTGTAACATTTCAACACTTTATTGATACTGTACCGGTCATAACCTGGAGGAACAGTGAACTCAGGTAAGCTAGCGGTATCGGTTAGCTATAAAGTAATCTCCACGAGCCTCTGGTCCGTCAATACATATCCCTGCACGGTGATTTGGTTGGTAGATGTACTGTAGTACGGTAGAAAGAACATGAAACTGCTCACAAGCAAGTCTGTGGATTATCTCACATAACCTGGTCATGACTTCTTTTTAACCAAATTACCACCAAAAATGGATTGGATTCCATACAACGCTCTTTGCAAATACAATTGGTCACTTTCATTCCTCTGATCTTAACTATTAGTCAAAATAATTCATAATTTCTGCTTTCTTAAGTCAAATATTAGGTATAATTCTATATAATTGAGGGTTATTGACCATGAATTCAAAAAGTAGTGTAAAACTAGTGGTAGTAAAGTGGGTTATTAAATTCTAAAAAGAAATGTCCCATTTTTGTCGGTTTTTAAACCTGGGAGAACAACACAAGGGTAAAACTTGGTTAAAATGCTGACAGCTATGAACAGTGTAAGGTGTGACTGTATTTCACTGTAGGGGATCCAACAGCGGGACGTTAAGCAGTATGAAGGCACAGTTTAGGCACCAGCACCTTTAAAAAGTATCACTTAAGCACCGTATCGGAAAAAACCCAAACCATACCCAGCCCTAGTAAGTACGTGTGTTTATAGTGTGTAGGGGTAAAGGTGATGCTAGAGTAGGTGGTGAGATCCCCCTCTGTAATGCTAACACACAAACACACACAGACACACACATACACACACACACACACACACAGTGAAACAGCAGATCAACTCAGCAGTAATCTCCTTTTATGGATTAAACAGTGAGGATAAAGCGTGTGTGTGACTCTATAGTTTTAATTCTCAGTGGAGGAATAACACTAAGCTGCTGCCTATAGGATCGTTATGTTGATGATGTAAGAGCTGTGTGTGTGAGTGTGTGGCGCTTTCCCAGTAGTAATTATTCTCTTCTCAGAGGTCCATAATCCTCAAGGCTGCTTTCTCATTTTTGTCACACTTTTGTCATCTGTTCTGTGTTTCCTCTCTGACTGTCCGTCCTTCACTTTTTCAGTCTGGTGTAATTTAGCTTTTAATAGAATTTGGATGAAGCTTATAAAGATGATTTCTTTTAATGTAAGTGTCTTCTTACCATGTAGGAGGCAAAGATCAGCACCCGCTTGTGTTTCCCACATGGCCACTGGGGGTCACTGAGGAGGTTAGGATCGTAGTCTGCAACATCTTCTAGACCTGGACAAAACACACACACACAGTCAAGTCAAGTCCGAACTATAACACAACATAAGGATCAGAAATGACCCTGTGTGTAATAGAATAAAACCTTAAGTGAGTGGGTGAGAAACCGGGCCACTCGGTACCTGCAGGTTCAAATTTTCAAGACATTTCTATGGATTTTGAAAGAATTCAAAAAATGACCAGGTACCAGGAACATGCCAAGTACACATGCTGCCTCCCGTTTCTTCACAGTATACGAGAATGGTGATGAGATGTGAGGTTTGGGCATGTTAGTTTAAAGGTCCCATGGCATGAAAATTCCACTTTATTCCGACATCACACAGTTTCACAATTGTGAACAAAACCACCCGATTACTGTTTTTTGGTGTGGTAGCCAGCTAACAATGTGTGAATACGGCAGCTTTGAGAGCTAAGACTAAAGAGAGGCATGTGATAAAAATATAAACCCACTATTAAGAAACACACACACACACACACACACACACACACACACACACACACACACACACACACACACAGCTGTGTTTTGTTAATGAAAGGTTCCGGATTGCAAAGAGGTTTGCAGCTAATACAGGGCTCTGACATTGTGTGTGTGTGTGTGTGTGTGTGTGTGTGTGTGTATTCATAGATAGCAGAAACATGAGACACAGTGTACATGTTTAAATATAAAAAGTTTACTCAGCTACAACAACTGTCTCTCGTCTTCCCATCCCTCTCTAATCTCATCCCTCTTTATCTCTTCCCCCTCTCTTCCTCTCACTGCAGCCACACACACACTAGAGGCTGACAATTTTTCTGGACTCTCACGGGTCATTTGATTCCCGCGGGTACGCTAGTCAGTCTCACTGTTAGTAACGTGCTAGGGACGGATAGAGCATTGAAATCCAGGGGAGCAGGAAAGAATCAGAAGATGTACGAGGCAACAGAGTCTGATAACTTGCTTAAACAACATAAATGGGAGCGGGACCGGTTCCGGTAGTCTTTCTCTCGGAATCTCGCAGGACAGGAATTTTTTTTGG
>NC_048413.1:895687-902641 GCF_013103735.1 Etheostoma cragini | reverse complement strand
TACCTGGTCCTCAGATCTCTGCAGGGTAAATCCAGACAGCTAGCTAGACTATCTGTCCAATCTGAGATTTCTGTTGCATGACTAAAACAACCTTGAACGTACACGTTCCACCAAAACAAGTTCCTTCCTGAGACTATGAGCGCTTAGAGCCACCCAAGATGATTGTGATTGGTTTAAAGAAATAACAAGAAACCAGAGCACGTTTTTCTCCTGATCCCAGAAGGTTGCTAGATCTTCCTCCGCAGTGCTGTGGAGAAAGGTCTGGCAATGTGAGACTCCAGTTAAGGTGACTGGGCAACAGAGTTGCTCCAGACAGCAGGTTTACCAGCAGGAAGTAAAATTAATTCATTAACAGCTCGGAGAAAAGATTCCCAACATGATGAATCTGATTGAGAGCACTGCAGCAGTTTGCATTTGTCATGTCCTTGTTACAGAAACGTGTGATGTAATTGTTGAACAGCTGATTAAATTGAAATAAGTAATTAATCAATATGACTGAAAAAAACAATATAAATTAGATGTACAGTAAATGAAACTTGCAGAAGTATCCAACTCATTTTAGTGACCTTTATTTCCTCTGGCACCACCATCATACCAAAACGTCCTCAAATGTCCTCAAAGCTAAATGTTTTCATAACTCCATGATGTTTCCTATAGCACCACCTTCATTTAAGCAGTGGCACAATTTTGTATCCCAACTTGTCTATGGTGAAATATTTATTGTATTTGATTCCTATTATTATTACATGTATATCATATGTATGTATATTGTATCATTTCAGTTTTATCTATACTCTGTGATGTGTGACTGATTTTGCTGCTGTAACACTGTAATTTCCCATTTTATTAGATCAATATCCATCTATCTAGTAATGTGGATACAATGACTAAGTGGGTAAACACAAATAATAAAAAAAACAGCTAGCAATCCATCTATCTATCTATCTATCTATCTATCTATCTATCTATCTATCTATCTGTCTATCTTCAAGAGAAAAATTCTCATCTTTGGATATGGAGAACTCTGCAACCTCTAGGGGCTACTTGAGCTTTAGATTTCTACTTTAGTTTGTATTTCTACTTATAATAGACTTCTAAGACTTTAACAAGACAGTACATCACAATATATTTAGCAGTCTCTTTCATATTTATTGGCCAAAAAAGGAGACATATGACATGAGCTGCACCCACAAGGATCCAAGATACCTACAGACAGAACAGCCTTTTATCATCCTTCCAACGTCTCCCTGCCTGAAGCCTTTTAAGGGGATAGAGAGAGACATGCGGTGTGTGTGAAAGGTCAAACGTCACTTCCCTCTACAGCCGCATGTTCTGCTCAACTTTCAGAGTTACAAACCACAGCATCAGCTACCAGATAAAAGTGGAAATGTGACGCCTGAACTCACTTCCTCTGCGGGAGAAAAACCACCAAGAAGAACAATGTCACTCATGCTGACTCAGAGTGTGTGTGTGTGTTTGGTGTGTGTGTGACACAACAGAGAAAGATGTAGCAATTTTTATACATGCTTAAATCTGTATATCTGTGTGCACATAACAGATTATTTTTTACTTCAGTACTGATGCTACAGTGTACAAGTGTGGTGTGATGGTAAGCATGCCCAGACCGTGTGTGTGTGTGTGTGTGTGTGTGTGTGTGTGTGAACGTGATAGAGTGAACAGGATTAGGAGAAGTTTACAAAACTGTAATAACATCTGTATTTTCATCTGTGTGTTTATACAATATCTGAGTGTGCTGTGTGTGTCTGTGTGTGTGTGTTAGAGTCAGGGAGAATAAGAAACATGATAAGTATGTTTTGCTCCTATCTGTACATGACTTTATAACGACGTAAGTGTTTATATGTGGGGAAGTTTTTGTGTGATTATGTCAATGTGTGTGTGTGTGTGTGTGTGTGTGTGTGTGTGTCACACACTAAAAAGCCCATAGGTCAAGTAAAGAGGCTCTGAGGCACATGGGAAAATCATGTTTTCCTCCATTAGCAACTCCTTTCTACTTTTCATCTCTTTGGGTAGAGGACATCACATCCTCTACTCAGTGTTCTTTCTGTGGCCAGCCTGCTGAGCTACACTGAGCTAAACGTGTGTGTGTGTGTGTGTGTGTGTGTGTGTGTGCATGCATGAGTGTGTTTGAGTGCGTGCAGTTGTGTTGATTACCTAAGGTAGAAGCTTTCTCCGTAGGGCAGAACAGAGAAGGCAGCACACAGAGACCTCTTTGCACAGATCAGCACGATCCTGAAAGATAACCAAACACACAGCATTAGCGGTTACGTTGCTAAAACATCTGTCCAGCTGTTTCTAGATGAGAAAAAGGAATCTTGCCCACACTGTCAAGATGGGCAGCAAAATCACTGGTGAGCAGCCGCCGTCCTTGTCACACAGTTTAGGTGACAAAACACAGAAAACCAACTCCAGAGTAGGGCTGTGAAGATGAAAAGTCTCTAACTGACCTAATTTAGTCACATTGATATAGTTAACAAATTATTTACTTCATACAGGCTGCGCCTACTTATCAAGTACCACAAAAAACCTGCCAGTTCTGAAATGATATCAAACTCAGACACTACTGAGAAATTCTGTTCATTTGCAGTATACAGACTTAATAGGGAAGAGCTCCTTGTGTGGACAGGTGTATTTAAAACAATATCTGGAATTAAATGTTACTTAGGTGGATGTGACAATTAATGATGATATTGATTTTATGTGATATTGCCCCACTGGACAAAGATAAAGACTTATTATACGCATATGTGTGTATATAATAAGTCCGTATCTTTGTCCAGGGGGTGCAAAATCACCTAGAATTTGAATCTGAATTTCCCATTCATCTATTTCATGTTCATATTACTTACATTTTTCTACCTGCAGAATGGGATTGTCATGCAGACAAACTGACCAACACATGTATAATAACAGATCCATACTTGGCGCCTGTGTATCGATACAGTATTACCACTGAAAATAGCGCGATACTATGCTGTATTGACCCCCCCCCCCTCCCCTAATAGTACATGTGTATTTTTTAATGACAGCTCCTCTGGAGTATATGACTGCACAGTGCTCGCCTGGTTTGTCTCAGAGGGAAATGTTAGTATACTTGGCTCAGGTACCAAAGAGACTGGGAGATGATTCAGTGTGTCAAAACATGAACACACTCGTCTTTAGTGGATCACGTTTGTGATGAATCATTTTCTCTTATATACTGTACACACACACGCGGGCACGCAGGCACAGTGTCACATTGGGTTGTTCATGTGCGTTAGTAATCCTTCCCTTCTCTCAGTTCCCACCAATCCCTGCCATCACACTGAAAGATCGTATCTGATCTCTGAAAGGATTCAAACATGCAGCTTTATGTAGTGGAGTCTTACTGTAGCTTGTTTACATCACACTGGGATACAGGTGTACAAAAGAAAGGTAGTACGATAAGAGGAGAATATGCGATATGCAATTATGTTGAATATTACAATAATGATCTAACTTTTTTATTATAGAATTACTTTTTAAAGTGCAGTTTTCTACTGATATTTTCTTTTAACTAACTAACTTCTGGAATATGGTTATTTTGCCAGCTGATATTGGGATGACAGTAAAAACAAAATTAATCCCAACACTGCAGGTTTTTATTGTTTGTCTTTTGCAGGCATGACATGAATCAAATCAAGTCGTTTTTCATGAGGAGTGGAGGATTCAGTGCACTTTAATCCAAGAATATATCGGGACAATCTCATCCTGTGGCTGTAATTGACCTTATCTTTTAAAGGAGACATCACAGCACCGCGTTGTGGAAGCTCTGGGCTTTAAAGTTTAGTTCTCACACAAGCTGAATATGTAATATTCAGTAGGAAAATGTTCCTGTGAATTAAAAATGTGGACACGTCTCCAGAACTGTGTTTACTGTGAAGAACTGACTGTCCTCTTCTGCCCCCAGTGCTCCTCCTCCACCCCATGAGACAGATTATGGGTCGGGATTTAATGCTGTCATTGGAGACAGACACACACACACACGCGCGCGCATGCACACACACGCACACGCAAGCACGCACACACACACAGCTTTTCCCCCATGCTTGGGAAAGTGAAGAGCAGGAAGTGGCCAGGGACTTCAGTGGAAACGGCTGAGGCATCACAACAGGCCTGCTGGAAACGTGACTCCGCTGGGATTCTGTCCCCTCCACAGATCCATTTATTACCACATATTTCATAACACTGGGGGCTCATTACTCTGTGTTCACCTTAAAGAAAAACCCCAGACTAATCCTACTGGGACTGGACCCATGGCCCAGACTAATCCTACTGGGACTGGACCCATGGCCCAGGGGTTGTAGCTACTGAGTCGCACAACTGGTTCCACACAAAGAAAACCAAGGGGGAAAAAGTCAAACATCCTAACGTTGGACGTTTGAGAAATATTCTGATATATTTTTGTTTTATTAAACTCTACATTGACCAGTGAACGTCTCGGCCTCCATCGCTGCCATAAGGAAGTTTTAAAACACAAGCAGTGAACTGCCCGGAGTTTGTTTAACAGCTGACTGTTACCTCAGTCCCTCAGTTTCTTTTCTTTCTCTGGAAAATGAGGCTGCCTTCAAGTGTGGTTGTCGGGTATTTGTAAATTATAGAGGGTGGTCTAGACCTTCTCTATCTGTAAGGGGTCGTGAGATAACGCCTGTTGTGATTCGACACAATGAATCAAATCACAATCTTTGGAAGGCGCGGTCTCTTCTCCATGGTCTCTCGGTTCATTGGCTGAAGGAGAAACAACAGCTCTTAGCTGGATCTATTCTCCAACAATCAGCCCTCAGTCTATTATTATCTGATCCGAGTACGCTGTTGTTCCTCTGACCCACAGGTCTGATTTATACACCCTGCAAGGAAGGACAAGAATAGAACACAATAGAGGAAGAACTGCAGCAGACACCCCTACAACTCCTTTCCTCTCCTCCTCCACACTTCTGCATGTAAGCCCAGTGGGTTCATGGATAAACAGACTGAGCCATAATGCAAAACTGTGAGTTATGACATTTAAGAAAATTCAAAACAATTACGGTACGTTCAATGGCTATAAAAAGATGATATAAGATGATAATATTTCAAGTCAGGGAATACATTGTGTGGTCCTAATTTAAAACATTTTAGTATTTTTTTTTTTTCAATTATTAACCTTAAAAAATAGCAGAAGAGGCAAAGAAATCAAGAGTAAAAACATCTTGAATTATGAAACTGAACTGTTTGAACTTTAACCCCCATTCAGAGCACAAAACAAAATAAATGTGTACTTGCAAAATGTAATGTTCAAAATAATAGTTTTTTACTGTGTTTTTTTGATCACAAAGAGCCAAAATAGTAATCATAATTTAAATGTGATTAATTGCACAGCCCCTAGTGTGTTCAGAATAAGTCAACAGTGAGGGTCAGGGGAGGTCTACTGTAGTTGGACAAGGGGGAGTGTGTAATTGCAGCAAATGGAGCTCTCAGTTCTAGGACTAGACAGATTATTGGCCGTTTGCAGATTACCTGTATCCGCGTATCATTTGCCTGGTAACCGTTAATGGATTAAAAAGTGATCTATTTTGGCTTGGCTCCAGCTCTGTGTCTGTCCCTCTGCTTGGGTTTCTCTCACCACTGAGTCGGACTCAATGCCCCCCCACAACACTATCTGACTCCTTTACAAGGGATTCTGTTGAATGTTTCTCATTTATCATATAATTGCTTAAAGCAAAAGCAAAACTATGACTCTAGAGTCGGTACTCGTGCCAAAGCTAATCACGTCACTCTCTCACTTCTCCCTCTACCACACACTCCCCCCACACGCACACATGCCAGGCTCAACACACACACATGGATATATGGAAAATAAAAAATCACGACATTTTTGACCAGAATACATCAATGTCAACATTGCAGCGGTTTTGTTGGGTTGACTATTGGTGCTTTCACAAAATATGAACACAATGAGAGTTTTGATAAATACTCATCAGTAATGTGGATACAATGACTAAGTGGGTAAACACAAATAATAAAACAGCTAGCAAGTGTGGTAAAATGACATCCCTATACAGTAATGCAACCATTAAAACCCGGAGAAGACAACACTGGTGTCATATCACAATATCCAAAATTTAAGACGATATCTGGCCTCATATATGGATGTAGATATAACATCCATATACTGCCCAGCCCTACTTGAGCGGAACGATGTGATGCGTGCCACTTGTACCGCCAATGTCCTAAAAGGGGAATTTTGTCTTGCACTCAGGTTAAACATGATGAAATGCATATACCATTAAAAAAGATATATTAAAGTGATCAAATCCACCACTTTATTACCGTCATAGGACTGGACTTTAAAACCATGCCTATACATATCATGACATGACACATGTCTTTGATGTGGGAGATCTGGGTTCAAATCCCACTGCGATCCATCAACCAATGCGTTCCTGAGCAGGATACTTGACTCCTAGTTGCTCCAGAGACATGCAACCTCTGATTTATAGCAAATTGGAAGTGGTTTTGGATAAAAGTGTTGACTTACTGACATGTAATGTAATGTAAGGTTCTCTGTAAACCTGTGAGCACAGATTGATGTGTCCTACCTGCTGCCTCTCGTGTCGTACTGTTTCATGTTTTTGATGAAGTGGATCTTCTTGGTGTGACGAGGTCTGGGAGAGCCGGAGAGGTTACGAGTCCTGCGGAGAGAGAAAGACACCGGCAGACTAATGATTAAGAGCGTCACTCTCATTTCAGAACATCATGAATTAGGATGCCAGAGGACATATTTGAAGCTGCAAAAATGTATTGTTGAATCACTATTAAAGTAATAATTACTATTGAGAAAACCTCCCAGTTTGCAGCTTGTTAAATGGGAATTTTCCCTACTACAAAATCTTTCTTTGTTTCCAAGCAGTATATCCACTGATTTGTGACACCAACGCT
>NC_048413.1:891553-895587 GCF_013103735.1 Etheostoma cragini | reverse complement strand
AAAGGCTGACCTGGTGATTCCACACCACACATGAAAGCTAGTGAAGCAGATGTTTGAGGGAGCTGTGTGTGTGTGTGTGTGTGTAAGACTCAGAAGTGACATCTGGGTAGTTAGATCCGTCTCCTCAGTCACATTGACTTAACAGGAAGTTCTGCTGCCTGCTGGTCCTTTAACATTCCACCCGGAAACAACAACAACAGACCCAAATCACACTGACAGTATTTCTTAAGGAATTCCACCCTAAATGTATTTATCTCTTTATAACAGCCAAACAGTTATCTTGTTCTTGTATTTGATCCTATTATTTCATGTATATTGTATCCTAGCATTTCATTTAAAATTATAGTATGTGCTGTGTAATGGATTTTGCTGCTGGAACTCTGTAATTTCCCATTTTATTGGGATCTATCTATCTATCTATCTATCTATCTATCATAAAAGTCATGTAGTTCTATAAATTAGTGTAACGTTGCACTAAATCCACATTATGATATGTCAGAGACCACAGTGGTGTCCTGACTTGATTGGCAGTGATCCCATCGGCCCACCAGTGGTACCATCACTGTGACCAGCCTGCGTGTGGTTCAACCAGTGGGAAGCCGGATGGGATCAGAGAGCTGTGAACACAGAATATTCCGTGAAGCTGGACTGTGAGGACTTTGGGAAAACATGAATTTGAGTTGCATCAAAAGCTGACTAAGGCCATGCTCTGTGTTCAGACCAAAGTTATGAGACGAGTTGGAACTCGCAACGACTTGCAACCCGTTGGTCTGCAGCGTTGTGAAAGCTGCCGGTTCACACCGATGCAACGAGACGAGAAGGTGTAGAAGGTGTAATTACTCTTTGTACTTCCGTTCTAACTCCCGACTTCCATGCTTTTTGCAGCTTAATATATCCTTAAATAGTAAGGTTGATTAGGTAAATGATAGTGAGATGCAAAAACACGTTTTATCGTTTGATTCACGGCTTTGTCCTAGGAGCTCCCTCTCTCTAGTCCCTCTCTAGCCTGCCTCGATCACACTTTGAGCCTCAGTTAACAGAAAATAAAATGGATTATGGATCACTGGGCTCAGTGGCTCAGGGGTCGCCTGCCAATCGGGAGGTTTGATCCCTGGCCCTGCAGTAAATGCACCCACCCCAACCCTTCCGATCGGCAGGCGACGGCTCTACCACTGAGCCATGTCACAGTGTCCCTGGGCAAGACACTGAACCCCGAGTTGCCCCCGACGCTGCACCATAGGAGTGTAAATGTGTGTGAGTGTGTGTCTGATGAGCCGGTTTCACCCAACTAACTTAAAGCTGAAGTTATTTCAACTTTGAACTTGTTGCCGCTGCATTCAGACCTGGTAATGAACACCACAAAGATGAAGTCAACGTTGTCACAATATTGGAATGTCGATTCTGAACGCTTCCAGTGAAGATGTGCATGAGTCAGCCCCCCCCTCCAGTCTCAGTTGTCACTTTTGCAGTATTATTAAACCAAAGAGTCTATTTCTAAAGATTCTAACTTTAGTATCTACTGTAACCACGGTCACATGATGGAATTTTCTCAGCCTTTAAATTTCCAATGGGAACCGTCATTCCGCAGCATTCCGGATTGTTGTGGAATTTTTCCATTATGTGGGAATGGAAAGAGCCCATTGGGCAATCCCCCTGGCATATTATGACAGTGGTGCTTATCATTATGATGAAAGTGGCTGGTGCTTAAGATAAAAAAGAACAACAGGGCTACACAGGTCAACACAGGGACCCATTTAGGGTCCAATGTTTATATCGTCTTCACAGCCACACAACAGTCTCTGCTGCAGTGCCTTTGAGCAGGACACTGGTGCCACCCAACCCTGCAAGTTAGTAAGTAAGTAAGTAATATATATATATATATATATATATATATATATATATATATATATAGAAAGAAAGAAAGAGGCTCAGGAGCAATTTTTTTTACAGTGTGTGTTTAACCCTCCTGTTGTCCTCGGGTCAAATTTGACTCCTTTAAAAGATGTCTAGCAAGGAGTTGGGTTGGGACTTCACCTCCTGGGCACTGCCAGGTGCTCTTGAGCAATGCACCGTACAACCCAGCCCTACTCCCGAGGTTACATAATGCTGAATAATGACCAGTGTCTTTAAGTGCTGCAGTAACCAATAGTTACCTCATCTCATGATTGGCAGCTACACATAACAATCAGGACTTAACAACATGTTTGGATGGAACACGGACACCCACACAGTTACGAGGAGGAAGTTCTGCTACAGTGACTGACATTTACCAAGATAGGTTTCTGATCTCATAAACTGCCACATAGCAGTTATCTTTAAATTATTTTCTCAGCTTGGGATGCTTCTAGTGGGAAAACGCTGTTGTCTTAAGCATCAACAATATTGGATTAAAGTGTGATATCTGACGCCAGTGCTCTCCCAGTCTGTCTAAATCTGTCCCAGTATCTGAGCTGTGGATCTCCAGCCTCATTACAAAACAAGTCTGACCAGCGGCACATTTCCATGGGAACCAGCCAGCAACATCTCTCTGGGATGTTGTGGAAAGTTTCTGTTTTGTGGGAATGGAAAAATCCAGTCTGCGAGGCTGCCGTGTATGTTGATGATCATGAGATAACCTACTGATAGACTTGGAAGGATTTTCTGAATATGCGACATTATTCTGTAAATATCTTCACCTCTGTGCCATGAACTAAAAAGGCCAACGAGCCAAGACAAAAACAGCAAGGCGTTTCTACGTTGTAGTCACAGTAGGTCTGGGTGATTTTTTAAATGTAAATGCAGTCGCCTGAAGTAAAAAGTTAACATTGAGCCAAAATCAAACCACCCCACAGTCACATGACCGTGTCACCACCACTAGTTTCCAAACACTTCCATAGATTTGGCATGTTCTGACGCTTGTATTCTCATTTAGTCACATGTCAGCAACTCCCGTTTTTAAGAAACAAACAAGCTTAAACATACACAAGTGACATATTTCCTGGCGTATTTCCTGCCTTGTTTCCTGGCGTAATTTCTGCCGTAAGACAAAAAGTAAAAATCTGTTTAACCCTTTTGTTGTCTTCCCATCAAAATTGAAAATCAACACTTTTGTTGAGGCTTTATTATCGATGTTTTTAACTTTTTCTAACGTTTTTGTCCCATTTTTCAACCCTTAATGCTTTTTTTTTACGTTTTCAACACTGCGTAACACTAAATTATTAACTTTAGTTTTACAGTTATTTTTGGAATTTATGTTCAATAAAACTATTATAGGAGTTTATACCTAATTTTTTAGTTAGAAAAGCAGAAATTAGGAATTATTTAGACTAAAATTAAAGGAATGGATGTTGATGATAATCACAGACTGGAATATGTCAACTTTTACTCAATACTATTTCAAAAACACTTCATTTGTTTTACAATGCTATAAAATTGAATAAGACGCCACAAAATTAATGAAAGTAGAGATTTGTACTTGGCAAAGAGCGTTGTAAGGAATTATGTTATTGTGGGTCATTAAAATTGTGTAATTAAAAAGAACATTAACATAGGAAAACGGGTCAATTTGACCCGAGGACAACATGAGGGTTAAAAAGACATAAACCATTAAAAAACAACAACAACATTGCCTTCAAGATGAGGGAACCGGGAATGCAAAAATGCAAACTCATTTGCGGGTTTCGGGACTCATCCCTGCAGCACCGTTGGCACTGAGATGTGATTGAGCCAGACGTGACCTTCCTGCACCGACAGCAGCTCCCATAAAGCCCAGAGATGAGCAGGACTCTGCAGGTTAGAACCAGCTCCAGGCCTGCATGGCATTAGGAGACTGAATTAAATGACTGATGGATTTTTCTAGGATGCAAAGTCATTTTGTTCAGTTTGAGTCATCTAAAGCATCAGAGTCACACCAATAATAGCTGCTGTTGTTTCAGCCTAAAATAAACCAGTACAAACACACTGTCAGATCTGTCAGGATGCTTAAAATAGTATTAACACACTTATTGGACCTTCTTATTCTCTACTTTTTTGGCCTGTCCTCTCTGTTTGTTACT
>NC_048413.1:889854-891453 GCF_013103735.1 Etheostoma cragini | reverse complement strand
AGTGGTCCCTAATACTGTATCTGAAGTCTCTTTATATAGACCTTAGTGGTCCCTGATACTGTATCTGAAGTCTCTTTTCCAAAATTCAGACGTGGGGCCACAATGAGATTTTCTTAGGACGTGCCATTTCTGTGTCTGTGTGCGCGCGCAGTGAAAGCACGTACACTACAAGCCAGGTGTGCTTACCACTGTGCAGTAAGAGCATCTGTTCAACAGCTTAACTGTGTGTGTGTGTGTGTGTGTGTGTGTGTGTGTGTGTCTGTGGGTTAATAAAGCAGCGGGCTGGCACAGATAGAGAGGCTAAACAGAGCGTGACAGATCGTATCTGACCACAGCCAATCACACCACGAAGCGTTTATAGGTGAAGGAAGGCTGCTTTTAATTTCAGCTGCTTCAGTCGGCACAGGAAACCTGAGGAATCACCAGCTACAGCAGGGCTTTAGCAGCAAAACCTCGAAACACTTTCCCTCTTTAAATAGTCTCCCATTGCCATCTTCTCAGTGCTGTGGAGGAAAGTCTGGCTACACCACAGACACCAGGGGCGGCACGCTTCATGGAAAAACACCCAAACCAGTCGGTCTGCTTGTCTCGGTTCGGACATAGACAGTTAAAGAAATGGACCAACAGGTTCCGTTGTTCTGGAGGGAGACCAGTGAAGTCTGTTAGAAGCTCTGTCCCGGTGATGCTGAGCGTTACTGAGCAGCCTCCAACTGAGCTGGAAGACGTAGATGTGACATGAGCAACATGTCTGAAAGCTGTAAGTCTTCTGGTAGCTGTGCAAGAGAAATCTCAACCATTTCCAATCAGCAGAGACGGAGAGCGTAGGTATGTGTTACCATTAACATAGACACAGGCTAATTACTGTTAACTAACATGCAAGTTAACGTTAACATAGGCACAGGCTAATTACTGCTACCTAGCATACGAGGTAATGTAAGTAATTAAAACTAAATAACTGATGTAGGTCCAAACTGTCTGCGAGCTTCTCCTGACAGTTTGGTGATTTGTTGGCTACGTGACAGCAAGTCGCGTGGTTATGACACAATCATTAAGACTATTTTTCCCAAAATGTCTGCTTTGGAGCAACAACGTGAGATACAACGTAACGGACCCTTTTATACATTGTTGTTTATACATCTTTAGAAATAAACAACAGACAAATAAGAGTCTTTAAAAACTTCAGATGTAAAGTTATTCGTTGTCAAAGTGCTGCCAAAATGAATGGCGGTCAATGGGATGCTAACTGCAGGTGATGGCTTCGTAGCATTAAAATGGCGCCAGGGGAGCTACGCTTAGAGAGGAGAAGCTGACCCCGTTGGGTTTGGAGCGTGTGTGCGTCTGCATGGTTTGACGCATGCACAATGTAGCCTCGGGCCCATATATGACAAGGGAAAGATCAACAAGCCACTGGCAGACGTGTTCAAATTGGTTTCATTCAATAACTTACTATTTTTTGTCATAACTCCACCAGCCATTTTTATGTTATACCAGCATTTGCAGCATACTGAAACTTTTTGGTAAGGTTACTAGAAATCCTCAACATATATTAGTTTATTCTTCCTTTTTAATTTTAACCTATAAACACTGTTCGTTGCTACT